>NC_046156.1:179261444-179285113 GCF_011064425.1 Rattus rattus
CAACATCAATGGACTCAAATTCCCCAATAAAAGACATGAATAACAGAATGCGTTTTATACAAGCGGACCCAACATTTTGCAGAAACACACCTCAGAGACAGATACTACCTTAGAGTAAATAGCGAAAACAACACCAAACAAATATACCAAAGAAACAAGCTGGAGTTACCATTTCTAATATCCAAATAAGTGACTTCAACAAAGTCATTAAAAAAGATAAGGAGGACATGAGGAAAAAATCTGAATGACTTCAATACTTAAAACTTTGTAAAAAACTTTAAACTCATTTTATTTTCCATGAGATTTCTAGAATCAAAATTGATCATGAGAACCGAATGGTTTAACAGATTATCTAAACGGATACCATATTTCAACTTTCTTGGATATTCTGAGTAAATTAAAAGGCAGAATTTTCAAGATACAGGAAGGTGCGAGAAATAATCCCTGTGCTATCGATCACCACTCCACTGAGATGGGTCTTCCGGCCTAACAATAATGACAAGCCCACATGCACCTGGAGTTGAATGTGCTACTCACTCGGCACAGTTGGTCAGAAGAAAGAGAGAGAGAGAGAGAGAGAAGAAAGAAAAGAAAAGAAATTAAAGACTTCTTAGAATTTAATGAAAATGAAGATACAACATGCCCAAACTTATGGGACACAATGAAAATGATACTAAGAGGAAAACTTATAGCTCTGAGTGCCTGCAAAAAGAAACAGGAGAGAGCATATGTCAGCAGCTTGACAGCACACCTAAAAGCTCTAGAACAAAAAGAAATAAATAAACCCAAGAGGAGTAGAAGGCAGGAAATAATCAAACTCAGAGCTGAAATCAACCAAGTAGAAACAAAAAGGACTATACAAAGAATCAACAACACCAGGAGCTGGTTCTTTGAGAAAATCAACAAGATAGATAAACCCTTAGCCAGACTAACCAGAGGTCACAGAGAGTGTATCCAAATTAACAAAATCAGAAATGAAAAGGGAGACATAACAGAATCTGAAGAAATTAAAAAATCATCAGATCCTACTACAAAAGCCTATATTCCACAAAACTGGAAAATCTGGAGGAAATGGACAATTTTCTAGACAGATACCAGGTACAAAAGTTATATCAGGAACAAATAAACCATCTAAACAATCCCATAACTCCTAAAGAAATAGAAACAGTTATTAAAAGTCTACCAACCAAAAAGAGCCCAGGTCCAGATGGGTTCAGTGCAGAATTCTATCAGACCTTCATAGAAGATCTCATACCAATACTGTCCAAACTATTCCACAAAATAGAACAGAGTACTACCAAATTCCTTCTATGAAGTCACAATTACTCTTATACCGAAACCACACAAAGACCCAACAAAGAAAGAGAACTTCAGACCAATTTTCTGTATGAATATTGACACAAAAATACTCAATAAAATTCTTGCAAACCGAATCCAAGAGCACATAAAAACAATCATCCATCATGATTAAGTAGGCTTTATTCCAGGGATACAGGTAAAGTTTAATATACGAAAATGCATCAATGTAATCCACCATATAAACATACTCAAAATAAGAACCTCATGGTCATTTCATTAGATGCTGAGAAAGCATTTGACAAAATTCAACACCCCTTCATGATAAAAGTCCTGGAAACAATAGGAATTCAAGGCCCATACCTTAACATAGTAAAAGCCATATACAGCAAACCAGTTGCTAACACTAAACTAAATGGAGAGAAACCTGAAGCAATCCCACTAAAATCTGAGACTAGACAAGATATTCTCTTCCTACTTATTCAATACAGTACTCGAAGTCCTAGCCAGAGCAATCAGAAAGTGAAAGGAGGTCAAAGGATACAAATTGGAAGGGAAGAAATCAATATATCACTATTTGCAGATGGTATGATAGCATTCTGTTCCTTTTCCCAGTTTCCCAGCGCCAACATCCCCTCCCCTCCTTCTTGATGGTATTCCTCCCATCCTCTTGCAGCCCTCCCCAACAATCTAGTTCACTGGGGTTCAGTCCTTATGAGGACCCAGGGCTTCCCCTTCCACTGGTGCTCTTACTAGGATATTCATTGGTACCTATGAGTTCAGGATCCAGGGTCGAGTCCATGTATAGTCTTTTAGGTGTGGTCTGAGTCCTCGAAAGCTCTGGTTGCTTGGCATTGTTGTACATATGGGGTCTCTAGCTCCTTCAAGTTCTTCAGTTCTTCTCTCGATTCCTTCAGCAGGTCCTATTCTCAATTCAGTGGTTTGCTGCTGGCATAGCCTCTGTGTTTGCTGTATTCTGGCTGTGTCTCTCAGGAGATCACGTTGATGGTTTTCCGTATATTAAAACCATCCCTGCATGCCTGGGATGAAGCCTACTTGATCATGGTGGATGATTGTTTTTGATGTGCTCTTGGATTCGGTTTGCCAGAATTTTATTGAGTATTTTTGCGTCGATATTCATAAGGGAAATTGGTCTGAAGTTCTCTTTCTTTGTTGGGTCTCTGTGTGGTTTAGGTATAAGAAATCAGGCTGTGGCTTCGTAGAAGGAATTCGTGAGTGCTCCATCTGTTTCAATTTTGTGGAATAGTTTGGATATCATTGGTATGAGGTCTCTATGAAGTCCGATAGAATTCCTTATGCTGACTAAACCCGTTCGACCTGGGCTCTTTTGGTTGGGAGACCTTTTTAATGACTGCTTCTATTTCCTTAGGGAGTTATGGGGTTGTTTAACTGGTTTATCTGTTCTGATTTAACTTCGGTACTGCATCTGTCTAGAAATTGTCCATTTCCTGTAGATTTTCAAGTTTTGTTGAATATAGGCTTTTATAGTAAGATTCCGATGATTTTTGAATTTCCTCTGAATCTGTAGTTATGTCTCCCTTTCATTTCTGATTTTGTTAATTTGACACACCTCTGTGTCCTTCAAGTAGTCCGGCTAGGTTTATCTATCTTGTTGATTTTCTCTTCAAAGAACCAACTTTTGGCATTTTTCTGGTCCTTTGTTTCTACTTGAAGATTTCAGCTCTGAGCCGTAGGTCCCTGCCTTCTACCCTCCATGGGATTATTTCTATCTTTTTGTTCTAGACTTGGTGAGGCCCTTTTTGCTGACATAATTATATGTTTTTTGAGAAAGTACCATGAGGAGCTGAGAAGAACAGGTTTCATTGTGTCCCATAGGGTAGAACGCCTTCTCTATTAAATTTCTAAAAAGTTTTAATTTCCATTTGGCTTCCTTGACCAGGTTAGTCTGTCTAGAGCATTGTTTAATTTCCATGATATGTGGGCATCCATTGATGAGAAGACCAGGGTGTTGTAAATCCCCTGTTCCTATCTTTCTGTACCTAGGCCCCTTATTATATGTGGAGAAAGTACCATGAGGAGCTGAGAAGAAGGTATATCTTTTGCAAAAAATATCCGTGTGTTTTTGAGCTTTTAATTTCTGTTTCCATGATTCATCCATTGGTTTTCTTTTTAGGTAATGTAGGTGCCCTTGTATTTGGGGCATAGATATTTGGATTGAGAGTTCATCTTGGTGGATTTTCCTTGATGAATATAAAGTGTCCTTCCTTATCTTTTTGATGACTTTTAGTTGGAAATTGATTTTATTTGATATTAGAATGGCTACTCCAGCTTGCTTCTTCTGACCATTTGCTTGGAAAGTTGTTTCCCAGCCTTTCACTCTGAGGTAGTGTCTGTCTTTGTCTCTGAGGTGTGTTTCCTGTAGGCAGCAGAATGCAGGGTCCTCGTTGCGTATCCAGTTTGTTAATCTATGTCTTTTTATTGGGGAGTTGAGGCCATTGATGTTGAGAGATATTAAGGAATAGTGATTATTGCTTCCTGTTATATTCATATTTGGATGTGAGGTTGTGTTTGTGTGCTTTTCTTCTCTTTGTTTTGTTGCCAAGACGATTAGTTTCTTGCCTCTTCTTGGGTATAGCTTGCCTCCTTATGTTGGGCTTTACCATTTATTATCCTTTGTAGTGCTGGATTTGTAGAAAGATATTGTGTAAATTTGGTTTTGTCATGGAATATCTTGGTTTCTCTATCTATGTTAATTGAGAGTTTTGCAGGATACAGTAGCCTGGGCTGGCATTTGTGTTCTCTTAGGGTCTGTATGACATCAGTCCAGGATCTTCTGGCCTTCATAGTTTCTATGGCGAGAAGTCTGGTGATTCTGATAGGTCTGCCTTTATATGTTACTTGACCTTTTTCCTTACTGCTTTTAATATTCTTTTCTTTTATTTTGTGCGTTAGTGTTTTGACTATTATGTGACGGGAGGTGTTTCTTTTCTGATCCAATCTATTTGGAGTTCTGTAGGCTTCTTGTATGCCTATGGGTATCTCTTTTTTTAGGTTAGGGAAGTTTTCTTCTATGATTTTGTTGAAGATATTTACTGGTCCTTTGAGCTGGGAGTCTTCACTCTCTTCTATACCTATTATCCTTAGGTTTGATCTTCTCATTGAGTCCTGGATTTCCTGTATGTTTTGGACCAGTAGCTTTTTCCGCTTTACATTATCTTTGACAGTTGAGTCAATGATTTCTATGGAATCTTCTGCTCCTGAGATTCTCTCTTCCATCTCTTGTATTCTGTTGGTGAAGCTTGTATCTACAGCTCCTTGTCTCTTCTTTTGGTTTTCTATATCCAGGGTTGTTTCCATGTGTTCTTTCTTGATTGCTTCTATTTCCATTTTTATTTCCTTCAACTGTTTGTTTCTGTTTTCCTGGAATTCTTTCAGGGATTTTTGTGATTCCTCTCTGTAGGCTTCTACTTGTTCTCTAAGGGAGTTCTTCACGTCTTTCTTGAAGTCCTCCAGCATCATGATCAAATCTGATTTTGAAACTAGATCTTGCTTTTCTGGTGTGTTTGGATATTCCATGTTTGTTTTGGTGGGAGAATTGGGCTCCGATGATGCCATGTAGTCTTGGTTTCTGTTGCTTGTGTTCCTGCGCTTGCCTCTTGCCATCAGATTATCTCTAGTGTTACTTTGTTCTGCTAATTCTGACAGTGGCTAGACTGTCCTATAAGCCTGTGTGTCAGGAGTGCTGTAGACCTGTTTTACTGTTTTCTTTCAGCCAGTTATGGGGACAGAGTGTTCTGCTTTCGTGTGTGTAGTTTTGTCCTCTACAGGTCTTCAGCTGTTCCTGTGGGCCTGTGTCTTGAGTTCACCAGGCAGGTCACTTGCAGCAGAAAAGTTGGTCTCACCTGGGTCCCCAGGCTCAAGTTCGCTTTTCACAAGTGCTGCCCACAGGCTCTCTCGGTGTGGCAGCAACCGGGAAGATCTCGCTGCCTCTTCCGGGAGCCTCCGGCACCAGGGTTCCAGATGGCCTCCGTGTTTTCCTCTGAATCAACAATGTGTGTAGAGAGCAGTCTCTTCTGGTTTCGCAGGCGTGTCTGCCTCTCTGAAGGTTTAGCCCTCCCTCCCACGGGATTTGGGTGCAGAGAACTGTTTATCCGGTCTGTTTCCTTCAGGTTCCGGCGGTGTCTCAGGCAGGGCTCCTGCCTCACCTGGGCCCTCTCCCACGGGAGCCCAGAGGCCTTATACAGTTTCCTCTTGGGCCAGGGATATGGGCAGGGGTGGGCAGTGTTGGTGGTCTCTTCTGCTCTGCAGCCTCAGGAGTGCCCACCTGACCAGGCGGTAAGGTATCTCTCCCATCGGGTTCTGGGAGCAGAAAGCTGCCTGCGGGCGATCCGCGGGTGTGGGACTTCCGTAAACACAGGACGGGCCTGGTCCTAGAGGGATTCTGCCTCTGTTGTCCCGATTCCACCCGGCAAGTCACTTGCAGCAGATAAGTTAGTCTTACCTGTGGTCCCGAGGCTCAAGTTTGCTCGCGGGGTTCTGCCCACGGGCTCTCTGCGGTGGCAGCGACCAGGAAGATCTCTAGACTTATTTTTAAAAGACTCTGTGTGTGTGTGTGTGTGTGTGTGTGTGTGTGTGTGTGTGTGTGTGTGTGTGTGTATTATTTTATACAGGTAATCACGGAGGCCAGAAAAGGGTGTCAGGTGCCCTTGTGCTGAAGTTACAGGCACAAAGGTTTTGGAGATCAGAGATCCTGTCTTCTCATAGATCACTATGAGCTCTAAGCTGCTGAGCCGTCTCTCCACTCCCTTTATATGTCGTGTTACAATTGTCAATAGAAACTTTCAAATTGCCCAAAGAAGTGAAACATAATTTTAATTATTATGCCATTTGTGTAACTTCTCAAAGGCTTGGAGATATTCTGCAGATTGCGTTATCTCCCACTCTCTGAGTTTACAACCGTGAAAGATCATATTTATGAAGAGATGGCACGCTTATCATGCTGAGATACATGGGAATTATAGAATGTATGCATAATCCATTTCACACTTAACTGGTTTAATTTCATCTTTATAGAAAAGTGCCTTAGTAGTCTTAATTAATTGATTAATACAACAAACATTTTATTACTTTAGCATCTGTTGATAAGAACTGGGGTCTAAGAATAAAACATAAATGCATGTGCACACACACACACACACACACACACACACAATTCTCTGTCCTTACAGAGCTTGTAATAAGGAAGGAATTTCAGACTTCAAATGATTTTTTTTTTAAATCTACATTCCTGGAGACCTGGAGAGGTGGCTCAGTGGTTAAAAACACTGACCTCTCTTCCAGAGGTCTTTAGTTCAATTCCCAGCAACCACATGGTGGCTCACAACCATCTGTTATGGGATCAGATGCCCTCTTCTGGTGTGTCTGAAGACAGCTGCAGTGTACTCATATACATAAAACAAATAAACAAATAATTCTAAAAAAGATGTATCAAAAATCTGCATTCCTATGACATTTTCACTTGCAAGCCTCTGCAATAAACCAAGTATGCCTCTGTACAAGAGTTCTTTGAAAATCTCAAGAGTCATCAAAATCCTCCTCATATGACTATACATCTTCAAATCACACTTCGATTCCTACAAAGCCTTCTTAAAACATAATGCCCAGAGCTCACCGGAGATAGTGCTTACCAGACACAGTAAGATTATTAAATGAGGACAAAGGTGGCAAACATCTGTTCTACAGTAAGATGTCACAGTGCATTATTATGTTTCAAGATTCGCCACGTGGGAACTTGGAGATGCTGAACTCTATCTGCTCGAATGCCTTTCTTGACTATTAGGGCCGGTCACGTGGAAGACACGTGGGAGATTCAGAGGGCAGAGGGAAGCAACAGCTCTTGGTCGCTAGCTCATGCTATTTCTGAGCTGCTGATTCAATTCCTTGGGGTAAAGTAGAAGCTGCATCTGCAACTGTTATGGCTTGCCCTGGATTCATATTACTTTACTCCTGGGTCAGATGTATATGCTTGGCTTTGTGACAAAAGTCCTGAGGACCTATGGGGTAATTTTGCCGCCAGTATCGGTAAAAAGTGGCGCTGTTTTGAGGGCTAAGTTTGGGTTTATGAGTTCTGATCTCCTTCACTTTATGCACATCTTTTCTTCCTGACTGCTCAGTTGTAGATATCCATCCCCAAGTGTTTCGCTTATCCAGCTGCACCCTGACTGATAAAACTACAAGACTCTGAAGTTTCTTTTCAATGTAATTTTGATGTAATTTACACACACTGGTATGTTTTAATTCTGAAGCAAACATTACTGATCTACTTGGTAGCAAAACCTCTCACCTCCAGCCACTATCTGTGGTGGTCTGAATGAGAAATGACTCTATAGGTTCATACCTTTGAATGCCTGGTCCCAAGTTGGTGGAACTGTTGGGGAAGGATTAGGAGGAGTGGTCTTGTTGGAGGACGTGTGTCACTGGAGGGGGACTTTTTTCCCAAAGCCCACACCACACCTAGTTATTTCTCTTTGCTTTATGCTTGTGGATCAAGGTTTGAATTCTCAACTATTGTTCTAGTTCCATGTCCGCTGTCGGCTGTCTGCTGCCTGCTGCCTGCTGCCGTATTCCCACCGAGGATGGCATGAACTCACCTTATAGAACTATGAGTCTCAGTAAACTGTTTCTTCTATGAATTTTCTTGGCCATGGTGTCTCTCACAGCCCTAGAAAGGTTACTAAGGCACTCTCACCCTTGCATTTCTCCACATGCATCCCCCTTTAGGTAACCACAGAATTTCATGTTTATCATTTATAAGTTTCCTTGTAGCTCTTACAACACACATTTAACTTTGTGCATGAAAGCTTTTAATTAAGTGTTTGTGGGGAGGACTGGTGTGTACCAGAGGACAACTTGCTGGAATTTATTCTTTTTTTCTCCAGTCTGTGGATTCTAGGAATTGAACTCAGGTCAGTCTTCAGGCTTGGTGACAACTGCCTTGAGAAATCTCCCCGGATGAATTTTATGCATTTTTAATATTAAATGAATCATACTCTAGATACCTATAAAGTTAACCTCTGTGGTCAATGTGACACAAACATAAAGTCTCCTGAGACAGGAGAACATCAGTGGAAGAATTACCTCCATCAGATTGGCCTGTGGTGGTGACTGTGGAGGCATTTTACTAGTTAATAGTTAATGTAGGGGGCCCAGTCCAGTGTGGACAATGCCATGCCTAGTAGGTGGGTCTGGGCTGCATAAGACAAAAAGGTGAATGAGCAAGAGGTAGAAAGTCAGTGCAACTCCTCTCCATTACCTCTGCTTCAGGTCCTGCCTTTGGTTTTCTATGTTGACCTTTCTGTCCTGTGAGCTGAAATAAGCTGTGTCCCTTTACTCCTCAAATTGCTTTATGTGAGGGTGTGCGTCATAACAGATTAAAAACAAAGCAAAAACAAAAAATAAAATCTACAACAGTAGCCCTGTGATGTTTCATTAGGCATAGTTACTTATTTCTATCAACATCTTTTATTAAAAGGCATTTTAAAACACAAAACAAAAGGCTGGGTGGTAGTGTTGCACATCTTTAATCCCAGCATTTGGGAAGCAGAGGCAGGTGGATCTCTGAGTTCGAAGCCAACCTGGTCTGCAGAATGAGTTCCAGGACAGACAGGACTACACAAAGAAACCCTGCCTCAAACCACACACACACACACACACACACACACACACACACACACACACACACACACACACACAAATCAAAAGATATTTTCAAGGAGCTAGAGAGATGGCTCAGGGGTTAAGAGTGCTGGCTGCTCTTCCAAAGAACCCAGGTTCAATTCCCAGCACTCACCTGGCTGCTCGCAACTGTCTAAAACTCTAGTCACAGAGGATTTAACACCCTCGCCCAGACAAATATGCAGGCAAGACACAGATGCATATAAAGTAAAAATAAATCATTTTTAAAAGATATTTTCAAGACAGGTATCTCCATGTACTATAATTCTCCTTAATTTTATTGCACCAAATTTCAACCACCAACTTAGAGTGTCCATCAGTTTGAACCTGGTTTCCCTCATCTTCCTAATCAAGGCTCCCATCTGCAATCTGTTTTCCCCCATGCTTTGCAAAGAATATTGTCTATATTTATATTCTGCTGGAGTCTGCTGGTCAGTCAATGTGGGAACCACACACGACTCAGGGTAGTGAGGATGATTATAGGAAACACAGAAAAAAATGCAAGAGACAGAGATGGAAGGGTGAATACCATGTCAGCAAGCAAGTGTATTTTCTCAGTGTCTTTTAAAGGAAAGATACACAAAGCATGACTGATTTCAGGGATGTAAACAATGGCCACAAGTCCTTACACGATGACTATGTATCTATGTTTGACTAAGGTCATTTCCTTCAGGCTTGGACAGTATCAAGGACATAGGTGTAAGCAGAATAAACTTGTCAGAGTATAATGCCCATCTTAATTAAAAACAAAGACAGATGTGGGCAGACTCATTCGTGATTAATTACAAGCAAGGAGTCAAAGTTAACTCTGGAAGTGCTCCCCACAATAGTCTAATGACAAAACGTAAGAAGAGAGGTTTGAAGATGGGGGGCATGGGCACAGGCTTCCATTATTTCACATCAGATCGGTCTTCCATCTAATGTGTTGATTTGCTGTGTTACCCAATGTTTCCAGCCTCATTGCCATCCCGTCTTGTTGACGCTTCTCCCTATGTCTCTTGCACATCGAGACAGAACTATGTTTAGTGGAAAGACGAACCCAATTCCACCATTTCACTTTCTGCCTCTCACAATGCTTGGTGCTAACTTGACCTTAATTGTTGATTACTGGCTGTATATGCTTGAGATAGACAAGGTAAGAAGAGCTGTCCTAGGAAATGGAGACCATGAAGAGGCAGAAGTTGGGACAATTCAGTAACGTCCAGCTTCCTGTAAGGAACTCACATTATAGTAATACAGGTAGGCAAATAAATTAAGAGACTTAACGATCTTGACAAAGATCAACAAAACACTATAGGACATGACTGGGGAACCACTGACCCCTGGAGGGGACCACAGTTGAAAAATGCAGGAAATGCAGTTATTGTCTACAGTCTTACAATGGTTTTGGAGCAGTCGGTACAAGCTTGAATGGGCTGAATAAACCACCTTGTGTTTCTTTTGAAAGAGAGACTGTGTGCTAAGGTAATGAATAACTTCTTTTGTTCTCTTTATGTAGCTGACATTAACCCTGTGGCCCTGCTGAGAAATACTCTGCCTCCAAGATAGACCATTATTTTGAGACAGAGTCTGGCTGCATCACCAAGGCAAGCTTGGAACTTGTGATCCACTTCCTTCAGCTTTCTGAAGACAAGCCTGCTCCCCTAAACCTTTTATTCCTGGAAGAATTTCTTTTTAATAAAGATATTTCTTTTCATTATCATTTCTGAATTCTCTCCTACACCTTGCATTAATGGTTTATCTCGATGTAATATGCCCATGGAGAAGGAAAGAGACAGAGGAAGGAAGGACATAAAGGAGAGAGGCAAGGGGTTTACATGTTTTCTTCCCCAAAGGTTTTAGTTAGTAGATCACAGGAAATGGACTGTGCTTTAAACCTGCTTCTGGGGCCACTGAAGAGATGGCTGAGTAGTTAAGAGCACACGCTGCTCTTCTGGAGGACCAGGATTCAATTCTCCACACCCACATGGCACCTTTCGGTTGTCTATAACACCAATTCCATGGGATCCGATACACAGACAAACACGCAGCTGAAACACAAGTCAATGCTCTAAAAACGAACAAATTATTTTTTTAAAAGCTGCTTCTGGATACACAACTAGATGGGAGACTCATTATCTAATGTATCTGGTAATAAATTGACCAGACAAATAAATACAACTAATCTAATGTAATGTAATCTAATCTAATGTAAACTATTAACTTGCCATTCAAATACCAGTGACATTACAGTGGGAACTGCATCAACAAACATCGGCTTGCCTCAGGATTAAATGTTTCTCCTATCTCTCTGGGTCATCTAAAGAGCAAGCACCAGCAAATACTCTGCCTTGACCCACATTCCAGAAACAAAGATGCTTGAAAAGATCTTAATGCTATATTTGCAGTTTCTAAGTTTATTGTCTATAATTATAATACAAAAGTTTGGAGTGTCGAGTTTTTCTAGACAGGGCAGTAGTGATGCATGCTTTTAATCACAGTACTTGGGAAGCAGAGGCAGGTGAATGGCTATGTTCGAGGCCAGCCTAGTCTATAAAAAGAGTGCCAGAATATCAGAAGCTGCACAGGGAAACCCTGTCTCGACCACCCTCCCCTGACACACACACTTAAAAAAAAAAAAAAAAGAGTTTCTCAGGAGAACAAGAGCAGAGATCAACAACTGGTCAAAATATATGAAATAAGTAACCATGGTAACCATGAATTACTCAGCCACAATTAGTGCATCTACAACACAACCCCTGCACTGAAGGCTCGTGGAACATTGCAGAGGAGGGGGTGGGAAGACTGTTAGACAGAGGACGAGAATGTCTGCTCTGAGATAGTATCGTCAAGACGTGACAGGGAAGCTGAACCCACAGAACGCCAACAATCTGGTTGCCTGAACAGGACTGGTGTGATGACCACATCATATCCTTTCTGAGAAAAATCCAGGAGACCAAAACAGACGAGTGTCTCTATTTCTATTTTGGGGAGACAGCCATTAGAGCTGCACTCCTTTGAACATGAGCTCGCTGCCAGTGTGGAAAGAGAGCAATGACCTTCTCTGAAACACAAGTTACCAAAGGAACTGCTCCTGCTTTTTTTTTCTTTTACTCCACCAGTAAACTACAGTTTATCAGAGACATGGAAAGTGAAAGACAGGCGTCTAGAATTTCAGTTTCTCAGAGGCAATGAAATCTGGTTACAAACCAGGCCATTTCAAAGACAAAGGGCTGTTGAACTACGGAGAAGGAGGAGAGAGAGTCTTCCAATTGGTGTCATTCTTGGTATCACTCCAGAAACTGTAAAAGACTATAGCTTGAAAATACGACAGTTCAAATAATTGTTGCCTCATATTTATGCCATTATTTCTAATATTATTTTAACATAAAACTACATGGCTAACTTTGATTATTTAATATTTTTTAAAGATCTATTTATTTTATTTGTATGAGCACACTGTAGCTATCTTCAGACACACCAGAAGAGGGCATCAGACCCCATGACAGATGGTTGTGAGCCACGATGTGGTAGGTGGGAATTGAACTCAGGATCTCTAGAAGAGCAGTCAGTGTTCCTAACTGCTGAGCCATGTCTCCAGCCCCCTTAATTAATACTTTTATAACCTTGGTGTAGTGCTCATACATGCTATCCTTGGGAGATACAGACAGGGGGATCAGGGTTCAACATCACCCTTGGAGACATACAAAGTTGGTGGCCAACCTGGGCTATGTGAACACATGTAATAGGGTTCAGAACTCAAGTCCTCGTGCTTGAGCGGTAACATTACCCACTGAGCCATCTTCCCAGACACTTTCTTTTCTTTTTTTTTTTTTCCACTTTATCCTTTTTTTTTTCATCTTTATTAACTTGGGTATTTCTTATTTACATTACATTATCCCTTCCCTCCTCTTCTTTATGGTGTTCCTCCCAACCCTCCCCATTACCGCCCTCCCCTGCAACAATCACATTCACTGGGGGTTCAGTCTTGGCAGGACCAAGGGCTTCCCCTTCCACTGGTGCTCTTACTGGGCTATTCATTGCTACCTATGAGGTTGGAGCCCAGGGTCAGTCCATGTATAGTCTTTGGGTAGTGGCTTAGTCCCTGGAAGCTCTGGTTGCTTGGCATTGTTGTACATATGGGGTCTCGAGCCCCTCAAGCTCTTCCAGTTCTTTCTCTGATTCCTTTCAACGGGTCCTATTCTCAGTTCAGTGGTTTGTTGCTGGCATTCGCCTCTGTATTTGCTGTATTCTGGCTGTGTCTCTCAGGAGAGATCTACATCCGGCTCCTGTCGGCCTGCACTTCTTTGCTTCATCCATCTTGTCTAATTGGATGGCTGTATATGTATGGGCCACATGTGGGGCAGGCTCTGAATGGGTGTTCCTTCTGCCACTGTTCTAAACTTTGCCTCCCTATTCCCTGCCAAGGTATTCTTGTTCCTCTTTTAAAGGAGTGAAACATTTGCATTTTGGTCATCCTTCTTGAGTTTCATGTGTTCTGTGCATCTAATTCAAGCATTTGGGCTAATAGCCACTTATCAATGAGCACATGCCATGTGTGTTTTTCTGTGATTGGGTTACCTCACTCAGGATGGTATTTTCCAGTTCCATCCATTTGCCTATGAATTTCATAAAGTCATTGTTTTTGTTAGCTGAGTAATATTCCATTGTGTAGATGTACCACATTTTCTGTATCCATTCCTCTGTCGAAGGGCATCTGGGTTCTTTCCAGCTCCCAGACACTTTCTTAATGTTTGTCTTAGTTAAGATTTCACTGCTATGAACAGGCGCCAAGACCAAGACAACTCTTATATGGACAACATTTAATTGGGGCTGGCTTATAGGTTCAGAAATTCAGTCAATTATCATCACGGCAGGAAGATGGCAGCTTCCAGGCAAACATGGCACTGAGAGTTCTACATCTTCATCCAAAGGAAGCTAGGAGAAAACTGTCTACCACTTGGCTAGAAGGAGGGTCTCATTGCCCACCCCAACAGTGGCACACTTCTTCCAACAAGGCCACACCTTCTAATAGTGCCATTCCCTGGACCAAGCATATTCAAATCACCACAACATTATTTCTTTTCTTTTTTCTTTTTCATGTATATGTGGTATGTGTGTGTATGTGTGTGTGTGCATGCACGTGCACGTGCTCGTGTGTGTGGGGGTGTGTGTACAAGAGTCCACACATGTATTGGCACACATACGTGTGTAATTGTATATGTGCTCATATCTGCTGATATTAGAAATCTCCCACAATTGTTCTTTACTTTATTCTTCCTGAGGCAGGCTCACCCAGAGCCCCCAGATAAGGCTAGTCTCCTTGTATCTACATTCCAAAGCTAGAGCTAAAGATAGACTTCCACCCTCTTCCAGCATTACAGGCTTCTGGGGGTCAGAATTCTGGATCTCTATAACCACTGATATAACCATTAGGATTCTGTTCTGGACATTGTTAATCATATCTTTGAGTTTATGTTTTCCAGGTTGAGTTCAGCAGGAAATAAAATGTGAAAAAGGCAGATGCCTCCAGTGTAAGCACATAACAATGCTTCTCGTTAGCCCATTTGCAGGAGAGAATTTGCAATGTCTCCTAAGCACAGGACTTCCATGGACATGGTGAAAGAAGTCAAGGAGACTAAATGTAGAACAGGTGAGTGTCTCATTTCTATTTCTGGGAGACAAGACACTGACAGCCATTAGAGCTGCACTGTTTTGAACATGAACTTGTTTTAAATGTGGAAAGAGAGCAATGACCTTCCTGAAACAAAAATTACCATAGGAACTGGTCACAGTCTTCCTTACTGCTATTCTTTCCTTTAACTGTCAGTGGACAACTACTTACAACAAAATGGTGATAGGAAGACAGAGAAAAGCAGAGCACCTGGGGTATCATTTCCTTTTGTCCTTCCTTAGCTACCAGTAAGCCGGCAACCAAGAGAGTGTTAGCAGACTTGAACTCCCTGGCACAGGACAGATGTTCTGAGCAGGGCTCTGAACACAGAAACATGAAAATCCATGATTAATAAATGACAC
This sequence comes from Rattus rattus, assembly GCF_011064425.1. Classification (NCBI taxonomy): domain Eukaryota; kingdom Metazoa; phylum Chordata; class Mammalia; order Rodentia; family Muridae; genus Rattus; species Rattus rattus. The sequence continues at coordinate 179,276,472 of NC_046156.1, forward strand.
CTCATGAAGGTACACACTTGCACAACAAAAGACCCTCATCTGAGCAAGGCAGTAGTCGACAGGATAGGGGAAAGGTTGCTAGTTATACATTTGGTACGGGGTTAGTATCTAGAGTATACGGAAATTTAAAAAAAACTGAACATCAAGAAACAATAACCTAGCCAGGTAGTGGTGGCACGTGCCTTTAATCCCAGCACTCAGGAGGCAGAGGCAGGTGGACCTCTGAATTCAAAACCAGCTTGGTCTAAAAAGAGAGTTCTAGAACAGCCAGAGCTACACAAATAAATCCTGTCACAAAAAAAAAACAAAATAAATAAATAAATAAACAAATATAATAATCATCATCATCATCATCATCATCATCATCATCATCTTAGTTTGGGTTTTATTGATGTGAAGAGATACCATGACCAAGATAGCTTTTATAAAAGAAAATATTTAATTGGGACTGACTTGCAGTTTCACAGGTTTAGTTCCTTATCTATCATCATAGCAGGAAGCATGGCAGAGTTCATATAAACATGGTGCTGGAGAAGGAACTGAGAGTTCTACATCTTTTTTTTTTTTTTTTAAGAGATTTATTTATTTATTATGTATACATTGTTCTGCCTGCATGTACACCAGCAGGTCAGAAGAGGGCACCAGATCCCATTACAGATGGTTGTGAGCCACCATGTGGTTGCTGGGAATTGAACTCAAGACCTCTGGAAGAGCAGACAGTGCTCTTAACCACTGAGCCATCTCTCCAGCCCCAGAGTTCTACATCTTGACCTGAAGGCAGCCAAGAAGACTTTTCCACATTGGGCAGAACTTGAGCACTAGGATCCCTCAAAGTCCACCTACACAGTGAAACACTTTCCTCCAACAAGGCCACACCTCTTAATAGTAGCTCTTCCCATGGGCTAAGTATATTCAAACCACCATAAATAATAGCCCAATTAAAATATAAGGTAAAATTATTGAGCTGTCTCTCCAGGTCCACAAAGGCCTTCTGAAAAGCCATATGAAAACTTATTACTGTAGAAGCTTCCTAAAATATATACATATGTAAAAGGAACTTAAATGTAGTCACCATATAATAGTGGAGACAATACCCCAACTAGATACCATATGCTACATAATAAAAGCCCCAGTAATGGGAATGGATTGCATTTCTTTGAATTACTGTCCAACAGGGTCCCCTAGAGCTGCTAAACAATATAGGCTACTGCCACATTTGTTGATGGCCCTACTGTTAAAGATGCCATATACTTATGGCGTCAAACATGGAGAAATCAAACTGGTGCTAAACTGGAAACATCACTGACCAGCTTCCAGAGTGCTAGAAGCTGCTAGACATGCTGCCCGAGGAGGGAAGTAAGCATTGCTCTTCCCCCAGTAACAAGTCCTATAAGCTAAAATAGTGACCTGCTTGTAAGATATGCCCATGGGTGCAATAGTGACACGGAGGTCATGGAAATAAGATGGAACCCGTATCTTGTACTGCCAATGGGGCTGAGAACCTGAGGCTAGAAATGCTTTGGGTTCTAGGGGAGCAACAGCATCTACTACTCTGCTGCAAAAACATAGCAATAAGACAACTCCTAGGGACAAACTGTTATAGCCATAGGTCAGTGGATCACAAAACCCGCATCATAGAATATTCTTCTCACAGTAAGTGGCAGCCAGCATAGACACACAACTGGACAATGTACAGAAAGTGAGCGACTCTGAAGCACCCGGCCCCAAATTGGAAGTATTTTTCACGTTCCGTCCTATCCAGCCTCTGGGAGCTCTGTGGAAGAGGAAGTGGGAGATGAAAACATCAAGAAACAGCGTTTTCCTAGACACGATGGGGCTGATGTACATATAATCAATCTCAGAGACTCTAACAACATGGACAAGACCTGCACGAGCTCAAGCAAGACAAAAATCTTTGTATGGGAAATGGGCACAAAATTCTAGCCCTAGACAAGAAACTACTTGTAATTAGTAGCTGCTTAGAGGGGAGTCAATTTTCTCCAGTGGAGTGACACTAACTATATCAACTATACCACAAGGCGGGCTGAATGCTTCCAAATAGTTGCGCAATACAAATGGGACTCAGTGCCTTCTTGTCTCCTTTGCTTCCCTTTTTGTCTTACTCAAAAGAGAGAAAGTCCATGAAGTTGGGTGTGTATAGAAAGGAAGGTAGTTCTTGGATGAGTTGAAGAGAGGAAAGATATGGTCAAGGTATTTTGTATGAAATTCTCAACAAAAACGAAACCGGAGTTGGTAAAATGAATTTAATAAGAAGCAAGCATTTTCAAATTACTTTTGTGCATCATTTGTGTTTATTTGGTAAGAACAACAACATATAGAAAAGCCAGGTACACGTATTTATAATTCCAGGACTTGGGAGGCTGATGTAGCAGAATCATGAGTTTGAGGCCAGCCTTGTTCATATGGTGAATTCTAGACCAGTTGGGCTACACACCACAACAGCTTGTCTAAAAGCACACACATACACACACACACACACACACACAGAGAGAGAGAGAGAGAGAGAGAGAGAGAGAGAGAGAGAGAGAGAGAGAGAGAAACATAAATTAATTTCAGTGCCTGCTTCTGTATGTTAAATTCTCTGGTATTAGCACCGCATACTATTTTAAGCACAGTTCTTTCCAATAACTTTTTTCTTCCTTAGATTATTAAGTAGCAAATAAAAAAGGCACTATAAACCCAGTGAAAGACTACAAAATAATGGTAGAAGCTTGAAACTGAGTTATTTCCTGGACTTCAGGTGATTTCTGAACAAGGGACCTATGGTATGGTTTGGATCGTAGATTAAATGGACAGGGATTGGTTCCCCAGCCTATAGTAGCATTAGAAAATGGTAGGCCTCAGAGCTGGGGGCCAGTGGAAGGAAGCTAGCTTAATAAGGGCTGGCACCAGAAAAGTATACTAGGACTGACACTGCTTCTGTCATCTCATCCACTCTGCTAAGGTCATTTTTTATTGGATATTTTTAATTTACATTTCAAATGTTATACCCTTTCCCCGTTAAAGCTCCTATCCCATTCCCCCACCCCTTCCTGTCTCCCCACCCTCATATTCCCTTACACTGGGAGCTTCAAGCCTTGGCAAGACCAAGGACTTCTCTTCCCATTGGTACCCAACAAGGCCATCCTCTGTTATATGTGCAGCTGGAGCCAGCGGTCTGTCCATGTGTACTCTTTGGATGGTGGTTTAGTCCCTGGGAGCTCTGGTTGGTTGCCATTGTTGTTCTTATGGAGTTGCAAACCCCTTCAGCTCCTTCAGTCCTTTCTCTAACTGCTCCATTGGGAACACTTTTTTAAAGTTAATATTTACTAGTTTTAACAGCAGTATTAACATCTACATTATCTTATAAACTGGATAGTTCATTAAATTGTTCCATTTATTCTAGTGGGTGTTTTTAAATTAGTTATCCAGGATGTTCTAGTTAGAGAATCCTATAAATAGCAATTAATCCTGATTCCCCCCCCTTCGAATGTTATTTATCGCATTAATATCTTGACAGAACTTGCAGCACCACTGTATTTAATTAAAATAAAACAAAGCAGAAAACGGAGTAAATCAGACTGGGTAATTTTGGAAAAAAAAATATGCAAAAAAAACTTAAAGAGGAGACCAGAAAAACACATTTTAAAATCATCTAGAGTGAGCAGCTAGAATCAGATGAGAAAGAAACTCATCTGGTTGGTCACCTTGATCCTGCTGTCACTGTTGGATGGCAAAAATGGCTGCCTCAGCACTGGTCCAGAACAACACCAACGGCAAGTCCCTCAAACCCGGTGCTTCTCAACCTGTGAGCTGCAACCCCTACGTGTTTCACGTACCAGATAACTTCTATATGAGATATTTACAGTATGATTCATTACAGTAGCAAGTTTACAGCTATGAAGTAGAGATGAAACAATTTTATGATTGGGGGTCTCAGAATTAGGAGGACTAAAATCCACTGCTTCTGCATTCCCTGCTAGCACTGGATCCCAGGCGGCCAGAGTGGCTACTGGTCTGTCCTCACTGTGTTATTTGCTGACTAGGTTTTCCTTCAGTCTGTCTGAATGGGTAAGCCTATGTCATATGTACATGGCAAAGGTGGGCAAAGTTCATTTTTTTGACTGCCTGGAGTTTTCAACTAATGAGAAACTTGTCAACATAAGAGCCAGAGTTTACATGTTAAGCAGAAGACAGACCAGAATATTCCACACTCACCAAAACACACTGGATAGGGCAGCAATAGAAACAGTGTGTCGTACACTGTTCCTTACATTAACTGCAATCCCTACAATAGTTTACTGATAACTATATTCCTCATTGTATCCCCATAATTATATAAATGGCAGTTCTATTTACTTCTGGCCTACCAAGGGTCAATTGCTGGCATGGTGGTTTTAGTAAAAGGTGGATTGAAATCAGAGTGGAGCTCATGGTACGGCCCTTGCCTAGCATGCACAGTGATCCTAATTGTGTGCCCAGTTGTGTGGAAGAAAGGAGAGAATACTCCCTTTTTTGTCAAAGGCATTTATAGCATATGTGCTGAAAGTTAAAAGGTGATTCAGTAATATAAAATATCAGATGATGTGAACAAGTTTCCTCATGTCGGGTTGCTTCCTTGCATTTCAAATCGTATCCGACTTGACCTTGTTTGGTTCAGTCTTCAGTCTTGAGAGTATTGGGTCTGTGTGCGTGTGTTTGCATAGCTGAGATTTCTAGTGTATACATAAAGTTATCTTATGTCATACCTTTCTCTTGCTGCTCTGTGTGTATACATGTGTATATGTGTGGGCATGCATATATGGGTACCTATGTGTGCAGCTGAGTGTGTGTGTGTGTGCATATGTGTGTGTGTGTGTGTGTGTGTGTGTGTGTTGCTATTCTCCTCCTCTCCTTCCTCCCCTTTCCTAACGGTCATCTCCCTTATCTCCCTTCCACAGTCTTCTGGAGGTGTCACCTCTCCTGTCAGGACCCGCATCCTCTAACCTAACATATAACTGTCAATCAAGGGCTTCTCTTTTTGTCTTATGTTGAATTCACTTCACCTTTCCTGTGGTTTGGGTATCTTGCTAACGGCCTCCAACTTCCTCTTACTTGATTTAAAACCTGTTTTGCCTCAGTGAATCAGCAGGATACATGCATGAGACAAGGGTAAAGCCACAGCCATGAGAGACCTGAAGTCTCCCATCTGTAGCCTGACAGAATGAGCCAGGCCCCCTGGAATACCCCTCCTCCGTCATCTTGACAATTCCTGCCCCCACAGCAGCCCATTTAATTCATTTACTTTGATTTTATGGGAGACATTCTCCAGTAGATCCTCAGGGAAAAGATATTTGAAATACACAGGTTTTTACATAGTTCTTGATTTAGTATGTTTTTATTTGGTCTTCATATTAATAGACATTTCAATAGGGCCAAGGAAGGAAATATTTTTTTTCTTTCAGAATTTTGGAGCCAGTTCTATTCTGTTGAGAAAGCTGAAACTGATCTGGGGGTGCTGGTCATACCTGACCTAGCACACAAGGGCTGGAGGCAGGAGGATTGCTGTGACCTCAAGGCCAGCCTGGGTTACGTAGTGAGTTCTATTCTAGTCTAGACCATAGAGTTAAGAGTGTCTCAAAAAGCAAACAAAACAGACAGGCATAGTGGGACACACCTTTAATATCAGCATTTGGGAGGCAGAAGCTGGTGGATCTCTATGAGCTCAAGGCCAGCCTGGTCTACATGTGAAGTTCCAGCATAGCCAGGACTCAGTAGAGAGTCCCTGCCTGAAAAAAATCAAGCAAGCAAACAAAAGTTGCAGCCATTTTTAATTCCTTAACACTTCATTATCCTCCCTCCCTTGATCCCTCCTCCCCTGCCTCCCTTTCTTTTGGTGTCTGTAATCTTACAGAGTTTCACAGGATATCCGTGTGCATCTGTCTCTACCCACCTGTCTGAAACGAGGAATACTTCTGCCTACATTCTCTTACATTTTCTGATGGTTTCCTCCTTGACTTCCTTCCTTCTTGAGTTTTCTCTGACTCCCTGGGACTTCTGTTCTTTGGATGCTGGGCCTCACCCACTGATATTTTCTCATCTCTTTCTGTCTTCCGAGAACATCTGTTGGTCCTTCAGAGAGCTTCTCAACTTCTTCTTTTTTTTTTTTTTTTATTTTTGGAGAAAAGCTGATCATAGATTCATGGGAAATAGCTTAACTAGCAGAACCATGTCACTGAGTTAGACACAGAGGTCAGCCCACAGCAGGAAGCAGCCACATTGCAAGGAGAGGGCCTTTAGAACAGAACACTTTAGGTTTCTTTACATATAATCAGTCAGGGCTTTCTTTGTTTGCTTACTCTGTTTTCTCTTTTCATTTGAAATTCTCTCTGGTATTTGTCAATCTTTAGTTGATTTATTTTATTTTATTTTATTTATGTTTGTTTGTTTGTTTATTGAGGCAGGGTTTTTCTGTGTATCTCCGGCCATCCTGGAACTCACTCTGTAGACCATGCTGGCCTCCAGCTCAGAGGTTCACTGCCTCAGTTTCCCAAGTGCTGAGATTAGAGGCACACACCATCACTGCCCGCTTAAGTTGTTTTATTCTTATTCACGGTTATCTGGGGAGCCAGGGGTTGGGGAGATGACTCAGCGGTTAAGAACACTGACTGCTCTTCCAGAGGTCCTGAGTTCAATTCCCAGCAACCACATGGTGGCTCACAACCCTCTGTAATGAGATCTGATGCCCTCTTCTGGTGTGTCTGAAGACAGTGACTGTGTACTTATATATAATAAATAAATAAATCTTTAAAAATAATAAAACTAATAATAAATCTTAAGAACAAAATAAAGCTTGCTCATGGATTAAAACATTTATTTTAATCATTTGATAACCTTAGAACACTTGCAGCGAGCACATTACCTGAAAATGCTCTACAAGCCCACACTGAGAATTAAGGCAACAGTTTTTACTTAAAAACTCTCAGTACTCAGCCTGTAGCACTTTTCCTTTTTCTCTTTCTTTTTTCTTTTTCTTTTCTTTCTTTTTGTATAAATACAAAACCTTCCTACATCTCCCAAAGTCTCTATGATGCCCACTCTGAGAGTCCACAACCAACCCTTACATTCACCCTCAGCCCTGTGCTGATCTGAGGACGAATTTCATTCCACTCTAGGCCTGTGTTTCAGTTTCTCATAAGGCGGCACAAACTGATGTTACCAATCTTGGCAACCTCCCGGTCTGAAGATCAAACACCGACATCTCTTGTTTTCCTCCTCTCCAGCTTCCTCTGGGGGCAGGAAGAGGCATCTGCCTTGATACGAAGGATCCTAAACTGGCCTGTGCACAAAGGTCTAGCCCCGACCCTCACTCTGAAAGCGGCTGGGCCTAAATCCCACTTTCCATGGACATAGCTTCTTGGTGGCTCCTTAATTTGTATTTCTCCACTACACCTCCAGTACATACTGGCCCCCAGCCCCAAAGCTTGTGTTGACAAGCAAGCTTTTATTCCACTACCAAAAAAAGTTACTTCCTCCCAACAGTGAGGTAGGCACTTCCTCAATGGTGAAGCTATGTTGTATGCTGCAGGAGGCCTTTCGACACAGTGTACTTCTCTGTATAAAAAGGAAAACACTGGGGGAAGGAGTGAGGAGGGAGACAGAGAGGGGAAACCTGTGCTTTGCTTTTGAACTATGATGTACTTTGACAAATTTTTCCAGTAAATCTTTGTCTTAAACCATTGGGATTGACTTAGCAATCTTTCTAGTTTCCAGCACACAAAAAGCTCCAAAAGGGACTTTTTTTTACACAAAAAAAAAAAAAAAGAAAGAAATAACTCGAGGGAAAAAATACTGCTTTTGTGTAATTCATAAAAATTAAAATATAAAAAAATGATTAAAAAACAGTACTAACCATTACAACAAACACTCCCATATTATATTTTATAATTTATATTAATGCTGAACTTTTGTCTTGCTCTCTACAACACTGGTAGATGTGTGTTTTTCTACCTTATAGAGCTTAAGAGATGGGTCCCAGTTTCTCAAAACAGGCAAGCAACAGGGTTGAAGCTCAGGACTGCTACCTCCCCAAACCCTCCTAACCGTGTGAGCTTCTCTAGGGGGGCAGGCTATCCCAGGAGAAGGTCCCCCTTTCCATCTGACTCCTCCAGTTTTGCTTCATTTTCTTTTTTATTCAAAATCATAATTTTTTTTTTTTTACAATGAACCTTTTTTATATTGGATGTTTTCTTTACTTACATTTAAATGTTCTCCCCTCTCCCAATCTGAGGGGAAATCTTTACCTTCCGTTGTATCCTTTTGAAGTTTGCGCTGCCCATGTTTATTAACTAAGCAGTACCCTGGCAAGCGCTCATCTTTCAGAATGGAAACCACGCTGCATTCATCAGAATGTAGACTCGAGACCCTGTTTATTTAGACACTATCACACTGGCAAGAGCACCTACAGGATCTTAAGCCTAGGAAGAGTCTTCCTCTGCCTCTTAACGTTTTTTTTTTTTTAAACATTAGAATATCTAAAACATAGTGTAAAATTATTATTTTGGCATAAACCTTCCATACACAAGAGTATTTCAGTGGTCAACATGTAGAAGAATGCAGATCGATCCATGCTTATCACCCTGTACAAAGCTTAAGTCCAAGTG
>NC_046156.1:179285213-179337713 GCF_011064425.1 Rattus rattus
CTCCTGAGAGACACAGCCAGAATACAGCAAATACAGAGGTGAATGCCAGCAGCAAACCACTGAACTGAGAATAGGACCCCCGTTGAAGGAATCAGAGAAAGAACTGGAAGAGCTCGAAGGGGCTCGAGACCCCTTATGAACAACAATGCCAAGCAACCAGAGCTTCCAGGGACTAAGCCACTACCTAAAGACTATACATAGACTGACCCTGGACTCTGACCTCATAGGTAGCAATGAATATCCTAGTAAGAGCACCAGTGGAAGGGGAAGCCCTTGGTCCTGCTAAGACTGAACCCCCAGAGAACGTGATTGTTGGGGGGAGGGCAGCAGGAGGGGGAGGGGAAGACCCAAAGGGAAGGGGAGGGGTAGGGGTTAGGGGGATGTTGGCCGTGAAACCGTGAAGGGGAATAACAATCAAAATGTAAATAAGAAATACTCAAGTTAAAAAAAAAAAAAAAAAAGAGTATTTCAGTGAAAACTGACTTTTCCGTCCCTGGTGGCAGAGAATGCCACCCTTCCTCATCTCTCTCTCGAAGCTCCATTGCCAAGGTGGAGATAAAATTCCACGCGGCCTCTCTGGGAAGATCGAGATAAAAACTTTCACGTAAGACTTTGGCATCTCTGATCTTTGTCTCGTATAAACTGCTTCCCCTGCAGAACACCAGCACGAGCTAGATCTCTTGGAATTCCACACAGCTACAAAATATTTACCCCAACTGAGCCAAACGATCAGATTAGCTGGTGGTGTTGCTTGTGTGTGTGTGTGTGTGTGTGTGTGTGTGTGTGTGTGTGTGTGTGTTAGGCTGCTACACCCCCCTCATAGATCTAATCTGAGCTAGGAAATGGAAATGTTAGTAAATGAGAGAATGGTGGTATAGCTCGGTGGTAGAGCCCTCCCGGTTGCAGCTGTGACCCCTGTTTCATACCCAGCACTACAAATGTATAGATAGGCTCAAAGCGAAATTCTTAAAACTCTTTTTTTTTCGGAGCTGGGGACTGAACCCAGGGCCTTGTGCTTGCTAGGCAAGCGCTCTACCACTGAGCTAAATCCGCAACCCTTCAAAGCGAAATTCTTAATTCACCAAGGATTCAACCACAGAATGGAACAGAAGAAAGATACAGACATACGGTACCTTTACTTTTGACTCATTTGTCTTATTTGTTGTTTGTTTTTGTTGTTTGTTTGTTTGTTTTGGTTCTTTTTTTCGGAGCTGGGGACCGAACCTAGGGCCTTGCGCTTGCTAGGCAAGCGCTCTACCACTGAGCTAAATCCCCAACCCTGTTGTTTGTTTTTGAGACACGATCTCGTGTAGCCCTGGATGGCCTACACCAGGCTGGGGTTTGAATCTACTGAGATCCCCCCCACTACTGCCTCCCGAGTGCTGGAATTAAGGACATAGGCAGCTACACTTATTTTTTTGCTTTTTCCATGACTTTTTTTTTTCTAATCTTGAAATTAGCAAAACTATTTTTTTTTTCTTTTCTTTTTTTCGGAGCTGGGGACCGAACCCAGGGCCTTGCGCTTGCTAGACAAGCGCTCTACCACTGAGCTAATCCCCAACCCCAGCAAAACTATTTTTAAAGGACCAGTTCATATGACTATGTAACAAATTATTTCTTGTGATAAACAGCCTTGTAAGCAAAAGGAATCCTGGGAAGATTTCATCAAAAACTAAAACTATATAATAGAAAAATGGGTGAAGAACCAAAATAAATTTGGTGAGTTAGCTCATCAAAAAAAAAGGAAGTGAAAATACCACTATTTGCATTTTCTCTTTTCTGTACCGTTTTTAAAATGTAGTTTATTTATGTATTTGGTGTTTGATTTGTATGGGTGTTTTGCCTGCATGTATGTCTGTGCACCAGGTTCATGCAGTGCCCGGAGAGGCCAGAAGAGGGCAGTAGATACCCTGAGACCATTACAGACAATTGAGGTTGCTGCCCTTTGGGTGCTGGGAATTGAACCTGCATCTTCTAGAACAGTCACTAATGCTCTTAACCACAAATCCAACTCACTCGAGTCCCTTCAATAGCTTTGTCTTTTTACATTAGCCTACAAAGCAGCGGGCCTCATTATAACCTTTCATGCATGAATGTCTTTATACATCGTGTTCTTCAGGCATAAGGTTTTTATCCTTGGGAAACCGCCATGTTATGCTTCATGTATTTCTAGCTAGGGATTGCAAAAAGCATGTGACACAGCTTCTGACGCTCACACCTGTGTGGCACATGTTGATTCATCAATGATCAAGAGCAGGAAACACTCTGTAACAAACACTAGTTTAAGACAAGTAAAGACAGCGCATTTTCCCGTAACTTTCAGGTTCGTCTTCTGGCGCAAAGAGGCACTAGCATTTGCTACAGGATAAGTAAATAGTTTTTGCATTTGTGGCCTCTGACACCAGAGGAGGCAGGGGCTAAAGGGGGTTGTGTCTTCTTTAGATGTGTGGTAATACTATTTTTAACCACATAGACTTGAGCCTTCCTTTCTAGTCCCTACAATGAATGATTCTGTCCTTTCCTGGCTAACATAGCCAGTGAGTTTCTTTCTCTGAACTGTGGTGCTGGTTTCTTATTTCCAGTTGTGCTAGAAAAGTAAAAGGAGTGGTGGTGCCGGGGAGATAACTTAGTGGTAAAGCACTTGAATAGCATGTGTGAAATCACAGGCTTGATCTCTGGGGTGGAGGTGGGGGAGGAGGGAGAGAGGCAGTGTGAGGGGAGACTATGCTCAGGTCAGACTTCAAATCTTGGCTGGACTCACTGTGTCAGAAAGCAAGAAGCCTCTATTGATTCTAAAATTGTGTGTGATCATTTATAGCTTCAAAACTTGAGAAACGACAACAACAACAATAACAACAAACACCAACCTTTGAGCTGCCGTATTGCAGGTAACTGAATTTAAATACTTGATAGATGCATGGAGGAAGTATATATTCTGAAAGAAGAACAGAACTGTGAGAATTAGCTTGGGGGCATCTGGCAAGACCCAGATGACTCCGGCCTTCTAAAACCCCTAGATTCTATGAATGTTCTTTGCTAGGTGAAGCACCTCCAATTTCTCCTCCATGAGCAGATAGATTCCTGCAGGCAAAAAGGTTCAGTAGCATAGGCAATTGTCCTGGAACACAACACGAGTTCAATGATAGTCAAATGGAAGGCAGGAGTACTGGTCTTTATTTTCAACTGCATCAGAAAAGATGGCGGCTAGGAAGTGTCTGTGCATGCTCAGGTTGCATTGTAACCTTACAAGAACATTGTAACCTTACAAGAACATTGTAACCTTACAAGAACATTGTAACCTTACAAGAACATTGTAACCTTACAAGAACATTGTAACCGTACAAGAACATTGTGATTCTCCTCAGTCTCTACTCACATTGTATCCTAGACCACAGGTGAACCCCAGTGTGTCCTGGGGCATCACCAATGTTACAAAACAGGTGAATGTGACTGTGTAGCCATAGTTTAGGAATCTTAGTGGGGCTAGTGCCCTGTCTGTCTGTCTGTCTGTCTGTCTGTCTGTCTGTCTTCCTGTCTGTCTGTCTCTATCATCTGTCTGATGTAGAGAAAGATCTATTACTTGTAATAGGTGAGGAGAACACAGACTTATTTACAGTAAAATATATTCTTCAAGCCAATAAATATGTGTAGTTCATCCATCAAGCCTATGGATCTTCATGGAGCCCTAGATTTTTGCAAGAAAGCTCTTCAGAGTGGGCATATCCCTGACCATGTTCAGCTAAGGGTTATATATCCCTGTGCATGCTCAGCCTGTAGTCACAGTTCAAGGAGAAAGGATGGCAGACACGACTTGGGACATGGTTACCTCAGGGTCCTGGAACACGAGTTCAATGATAGTCAAATGGAAGGCAGGAGTACTGCTCTTTATTTTCAACTGCATCAGGAAAGATGGCGGCTAGGAAGTGTCTGTGCATGCTCAGGTTGCATTGCAAAGTTGTAGGTTAAAACAAAAAGATGCTTGGGAAGGTACGTGCAGAAGTTCATTTTTCTCCTTGTAAGACAATAATTTGAACTGTTCTAACAGGACCAGTTTATCCTACTAGTTACAGTACACTGATAATCAGAACATTGTGAGCTGAAAGCAGGAGGTAAGTGTTCATACCAGGAAGATAGACAGTCTCGGTGTAGCCCTGGGTATCCCAGAACTCACTCCAGAGCGCTAGGATTAAAGGTGTGTTACAGGACCACAGAGATTGGGCTATTGAACAGACAGCATGCATGGGGCAGACCCAGGCTCTCAGCATCTATATGCTTCAATATATATTCTTCATGTGGGATTCATAACAGCAGGAGCAGGAGCTGTCTCTGTTGCCTGCCTTTGGCCCTTTCCCCAACTGGGCTACCTTGTCTAGCCACAATATAAGAGGATGGCCTCGTTGGGCAACAATGGGAGGAGAAGTCCTTGGTCCTGCCAAGGACTTCCCCCCAGTGTAGGGGAATGTCAGGCGGGTAGGCAGGAAGAGGTTGGGGGATAAACACCCCCATAGAAGAAGGGGGGGAGGGGATGGGATAGGGGTTTATGGATGGGAAACTGGGAAAGGGGATAACATTTGAAATGTAAATAAAAAATATCCAATAAAAAAAAGATGTGCCTAGTCCTATTGGAACTTGATATGCCAAGGTGGATTGATATCTGGGGGTGGCGGGCTCCATTTTTCTGAAGAGAAAATGAGAACAGGAGGATGGGAGATGAGAGGGAGGGAAAAAGGAGAAGACAGAGAGGAAGATGTAAAGATAATAATAATAATAATAATAATAATAATAATAATAATAATAATAATAGTGTGTACTACACACCACTGCCCAGCTTAGTTCCTTTATTCTTTTTTTTTTTCTTTTCTTTTTTTCGGAGCTGGGGACCGAAACCAGGGCCTTGCACTTGCTAGGCAAGCGCTCTACCACTGAGCTAAATCCCCAACCCCAGTTCCTTTATTCTTGTTCAGGATCGATCATCTTCTTTAACTACAAGTGACTGCATCTCAATTCAATCCTATCATATTTATTCGACCTGTAATTTGGGATAAAGTGACGTTTATTCAGCAAAGTAGAAAATATACCATAATTACTACTCCTTCCTTCAGCAGGTTTAATGAAGATGCTTGCTTGCTTTCTTTCTTTCTTTCTTTCTTTCTTTTTTCTTTTTTTTTTTTGAAGATTTATTTTATTTATATGAGTACACTGTGGATCTCTTCAGACACACCAGAAGGCATCGGATCCCATTACAGATGATTGTGAGCCCCGTGTAGTTGCTGGGGATGGAACTCAGGACCTCTGGAAGAGCACTTAATGATCTTTGCCGCTAAGCCGTCTCTCCAGCCCTTCAATGCTTCTCTGTTTCCTTTTTCTGGACTTTTGAGCAAGGCCCTGCTATTTAGCCCAAGATGGCTTTGAACTTGTAATCTCTCTGTCTTAGTCTCCTAGTGCTGATGTTAAAAATGTGTGCCAAAAAAAAAAAGTGTGTGCTCCCTTGGCACTCTTTTCCTCCATAATAAAAACATGAACGTCATTGAGTCTCTGTTTATATGGTGATGATGAGCTCACATGGGTAATCACTAAACGCCGGCCCATGGTGGACAGAATGTCATTTGAAGTACCAAGCCATGAAGTGGTTCACGTTCAGCACCGTTCCCCACGATTTGGCTATTAAATATATACAATCCAGCTCGATCCCAGCGATTACACTGTATGAGTGGAAGACTCACACTCCCAACAGGCACCCATAGAAGCACACAAAGTAATGTGGAAGGACATTCTGAGAGGCTTTGGTTAATATGGCAGGGGGGGGAAGGGATAAAGGAGACTTTTTAAATGAGGCACATGTTCCAGGTCAGAAGATTAATAACATGTCATGAATTCAAGAAGAAAGTGAATTAGTGAATTCACTAATAAGCTAGTCCCCCCAAAATATAGAAAAAGCCTGATACTGAGATTAAAATATATTCAGAGATTTGAAGGTATTCAGATAAAATATTAAATGAATAGGAAACCCACTATTTTTCTCCTTGGGAGGACATGGAGAGGACATATCATTTATAGAGGTCATTAAGATGTGCCTAGGATGTGTAGTGTGTATTGTGTGTTGTGTGTTGTGTATTGTGTGTAGGAAAATCAGCAGCCCTAACACACCCGCTGCTGCTTCTCCTCTCTCCTGATGCAGAAGAAGCTGTAGAGCTGGGCCCACTTGTCCTAGAGGTAGTGATCTGGAAGGAGACATTAAATGGTAAACCTCAGAATCTCCATGGACAAGCTTAATATAGCACATGGAGAACTCAGAAAGCCATGCATGGATCTCGGGTCCCTAGGAATGTATAGGGAGAGTCAGAACATAGTACTGTTAGGGCAAAATACTCAAGGAGAATGCTCAGCTATACAATCAAGAAATCAAAGTTAGAGGACCAGGTTGTTAGGCAATGCTGTCAATAATGCCCAAGGGTCTTTGCTCAGGAACTGAGTATTTGATTCCTGGTGCAGATTTACCTATTGCCAGTGATGTGGCAATAACTTAGTCTTTGAAGGCATAACTGGAATTAACATGCCTTGTTTTGGCACAACGGCTATGCTAGAGTCTCAGAATATGAAACCACAGGAGGGAAGGCCCAGTGGAAGCCAGCCAAGACAGTCAGTCTAAACTGGAATCGCTTCTTAGAATACTGTAAAGCTTCCTTACAATCTTAAAGAATCAAATCATGCAATGGGCATGGTGGTCAGCTTAGTCTACTTCATGTACAGTGTTTCCATCCTCAACATAAAGCAAGCAAATAGCACGTGACACCTGCAGGGTAACCGTGCGTGCTGACACAGCCGTGCGCGCTGACACAGCCATGGAGTCATCTACCTGCAGTTATTATGCCAGTGACACAATCCCCAGGGTAAAGCAGATTACCTTTCAGGTTTATGGTGTGCTGTATTGTGTATCTGCTTGTGTCACTCAGCTGGAGATGTCACAATAGCACAGACTGAGTCCCTTAAACGGCTGTTAGTGTCAGAGATCCGGGGCCTGAAATTCCGCAATCCAGGTATTTGCTTTCACCTGCTATCTCTCTCCTTGTCCAGAAGATGGCGACATTCTCCCTGTTCCTGTCTCCATGGTTGCCCATCCTTCCAAATTTAACTTTATTTATCTGGGGGGTGTGTGTGTGTGTGTGTGAGAGAGAGAGAGAGAGAGAGAGAGAGAGAGAGAGAGAGGGAGGGGGGGGAGGGAGGGAGGGAGAGAGAGAGAGAAAGAGAGAGAGAGAGAGAGGAGAGGGAGGGAGGGAGGGAGGGAGGGAGGGAGGGAGGGAGGGAGGGGAGGAGGAGGGAGGGAGGGAGAGAGCGCGAGAGCACGTGTGTGTGTGTGTGTGTGTGTGTGTGTGTGTGTGTGTGTGTGTTTGTGTGTGTACAGCACATGTGTACATCAAAGGACAACTTACAGAAGTTTGTTCCCTCTTTACCACATACCACATAGGTCCTGGCCTGGAACTCAGGTTGTCAGCCCCAGTGTCCAGCAGCTTTGCACACTAACTCATTCCCTTGTTTTCTTCCTCTTCTGGTAGAAATATTAAGGATGAGTGGGCAGGAAAAAGTTCATTGTGGACACACAGGAAGCAGAGAATTCTTACTGGCTTGAGGGCTCAGTCTCTTAACCTCATTTTACCTTATCTTTTAAAGGGCCCATCTCCAAATACAGTCACATCCTCAGGTACTGGTAATAAAGCTTCCATGTGAGTCTTAGCCCCTGCCCCCAGCTCTACTATGACCTCATCTTGAGTAATATTTAATAAGATGTTTTTAAAATAACAGTCTTGGGTACTAGAGGTTAGGACTTTAGGGTAGAGACTTTGAGAAACACAGCACAAAGGGGGTGTGACGTGGGTGGGTCACACTAAATTTTCCAACTGTCAAGGCAGAGACAGATGACACATTTCTGATGCGGCCTCGTCACATGACATGCCCAACCAATTTGATTATGTCACCCCCTTTTAAAAGCAAATCACATTTGTATTTGAATGTGGCTTTCTTGAGTTTATTAGGCATTTGATCCACTGAGTGAGAATCTCACAGAAAGCTGTGACAGCCAGACAGAGACCCAGGGGTAGACACATAGCCATAGATCCACTAGTCATAACATGCCATACCAGAACCACATATCCCAGAAATTGTGATGTTTGATATGGCTGAAGCTGACAGTTCAGAAATGATACCTTGAGAGGCCACAAGGTCTTCTCGTATCCGTACATACTGTCAGCCAACCATTTTATATGAGCCAAGTTACCGAGCAGTAGAAATTAGGGAACTCATGGATCTAACTCTTACAACCTTGTGTTCTGTGGATCTAAAGGAAAGACTGACCCAGAGGCTACACAAAGGGTCTCATTGACGATAAGGCATTGCTGTCCACTGGACACTTCACCTTCATCATGATGAAGAGTTAGAAGGAAAGAAGGTCAAGCACGATGTTGGCAAGGGTGACACACTCAAGCGATCCATTCATGGTAAATGGACCGAGATGTCACGGGTCCTGAGGAGGCCCAAGTCTCCTCCTAGATGAGCACTTTTGGAAGAACCCGGAATGAGAACAGATGCCGGGTGATGGCCAGATGTAGTCAGATCACAGAGAAAGGAGAACACCAATGTCAAGTGTGCTGCCCGGACACTACTTTCTGCCTTCAATGTGTCCTATTTTACATAACAACCACGAAAAGTTGTAGCATCTTCCATATGCTGTACTTGGTGATGTCCGGAAGGTGATGAGAGTTGAAAACATTCTTTAAAATTTATTGGTCTAAAAATTAGAAAAATTTCCTTTTTTTTTTTTTTCTTTTTTGGAGCTGGGGACCGAACCCAGGGCCTTGCTAGGCAAGCGCTCTACCACTGAGCTAAATCCCCAACCCTTTTTCTCTTTTTTTAAAAGATTTATTTATTATGTATTCAGCATGCTGGCCTGCAGGCCAGAAGAGGGCACCAGATCTCATTACAGATGGTTGTGAGCCACCATGTGGTTGCTGGGAGTTGAACTCAGGACCTCTAGAAGAGCAATCGGTGCTCTTAACCACTGAGCCATCTCTCCAGCCCAAAATTAGAAAAATGTTCAAGGATTAGATGTTTGATTTATAACTTGTGATTCTTATTTTATTTTGTGTACTTACGTTTGGTGCCAAGGGCCAGCAGAACAGCAGGCCCTTGTAGACAACAGCAGACGCTCCGTGCTGGCTGGTTATTTCCACCCTGCATTGGAACGAGTTTCCTCTTCACAGGAGTGACTGCAGGAAACAAGCAACACGATGCTAAATCTCTCCTCGATTTACCCTAACTCTTCATAAGACGGAACATGAGGGAAGCACAAGGACAGTTCCACTGGAGTGAGGTGTGATTTTAACTGTCAGCTTGACACAACTTAGAATCTCCTGGAAGAATCCACCATGAAGTTATCAAGGTGGGTTGACGTCCGAGCGTGCTTATCAAGGTATAAAGCTAGATGTTTGGATGTTTTGGATCTTCTGGATCTTCTGTTTTGTTTTTTATTCTCACCCCTTCCCATTTCTCTCTCTCTCTCTCTCTCTCTCTCTCTCTCTTCCTCTCCTCTCTCTCTCTCTCTCTCTCTCTCTCTCTCTCTCTCTTCTCTCTCTCTCTCTCTCTCTCCTCTCTCTCTCTCTCTCTCTCCCTCTCTCTCTCTTCCTCTCTCTCTCTTCTTCCCTCTCTCTCTTCCTCTCTCTCTCTTCTTCCCTCTCTTCTCTCTCTTTTCCTCTCTCTCTCTTCCTCTCTCTCTCTTCCTCTCTCTCTCTTCTTCCCTCTCTCTCTTCCTCTCTCTCTCTTCTTCCCTCTCTCTCTTCCTCTCTCTCTCTTCTTCCCTCTCTCTCTTCCTCTCTCTCTCTTCCTCTCTCTCTCTTCTTCCCTCTCTCTCTTCCTCTCTCTCTCTCTCTCTCTCTCTCTCTCTCTCTCTCTCTCTCTCTGTTCCTCTCTCTCTTTCTCTCTCTCTCTCTCCCCCTTTGATTTGTATCCCTCACCTCCTGGAGTTCTCTATGTAGATCAAGCTGGCCTCAACCTCATAAAGATCTCCCTGTCTCTTCTTCCTGCGTGTTGGGATTGAACGTGTGAGCCACCATGCTGAGCAGGGATTTTCTTACCTGGCCTAACTGGGGTTGGAGCACTCGCCCTGAATGTGGGCAGTGCTATTTCATGGGCTGGGTTCTGAACTGCAAATGAGTGTAAATACTGAGCTGAGCAAGTAAGCATGCATGCATTTATTCTGCATCTACTTTTGATTGTGGGTGTGGCTAATTGTATCACATCCTTGCCTTGACTTCTTCACGATGGTGGACTGTCATCTGGAATTATGAGCTAAAATAAACACTTTCTCTCCTAAATCGCTTTCTTTCAGGCTATTTTATCACAGTCACAGAAAGAAACTAGGGCAGTTAGAGTACACATAAATAATTTGATTAAATGGCTGATTTTAGCAAATTTTGCAAAATCATCTAGCAAGTGAAGGTAGTGTGGTTTTTGCCCCTAGATGCACCTATACAAGTCAGGACCTTCTCTAGTGAAACATGCTCTTTCCTGATTCTTGTACTGGCCATGGATGGAAGGTGTGAGAGGATGGAGGAGTACACTCTGCTATTTCAGAAACTGAGTACCAAGTAAAGTAGTTAATAGTGTGGAGTACTGAAGTCATTAAATCTCTTGTAGAGTTCCTTCGGATGGTGTAGTATAATGAAGTCATTAAGTCTCCAGTAGCAGTGTGGAGATTTTTCACTCTTGGACTATCTTCCTATTTTTGGGGGAATTGTCACATTATGAATCCTGCTTTCACCCCAAGGGGATCAATACTTGGTGACCAGCCTCTCTTGCAGCTAGGAGTCAAGCATGTGGCCTCGACCTTGGCCCACAGGCACACCCTGGTGAGCCTACTTTCGAGATGAGCTAAGCTGTGTTCCCACCTTGCTGGACAGTGGCAGCAGGAAGAACCAGGTGTAGCACCCAACAAGCTGCATCTGAGACAGACATCTGCAGTGCCAGCCGTCCAATCTCTCTCTGCATTTCATGATGGAGGGAAGAGGTATGGGGGATATTCCTTTCAGTCCAGTCTAGTGTGTAATTTCTGGCATTCCTGGAAGTTTGCTTTTGTGTTTGTTTCTTAACAATCTCAAGTAATGCCTAATCTGCGTTAAAAGATTCTCGTTCTGGTAGAACTAGCCAGACTAGATCTTGTCTACATCAAGGTTTGCACATGGTGTTATATCATATGAAAAGTGCTCACCCCAACTGGTAATAAGGAAAAACAAGTCGTGCCCTGTTGTTCAGCTATTATATTGACATGGACCAAGAGTCGGATCTGTAGGCATTACAACAAGTAAGCAGGCTTTCTGGTTGTTGGATAGAATGCAAAATGAAGCAAGTTGGATGAAAGATACTGCGCCAATATCCTTCTGAACTCAAATGCAACTCTCCTTTGGAAAAAGAATTATTCCTATGATTATATTTCTATATGCATATTCATATAGCCTACTAAATAAATGTATGGTGGTTCAATTTTGAATTGGTTCTAAATGAAAAAGCATAAATAAACATCAGTGGAAATGCAGTTGGCTAGGAATTGGTAAGTGGACATTGAGCAACCAAAGAACGGAGTGATACTGAGCTGTCTAAAAAGGTAGAGGTCTCTATGGGAATCTATAGCCATTTCGTCAAAATGAAAGAAACAATGTGGGCCATGGGGTACTGCATGCCATCCCCCAACGACAAAAAAGATAAACCCACAGATGTGTTTGCATTGATTTGGAATGAGTTTGGAGGGAAGCAGGTAAGAGCCAAATCCTTCTAACAGGGAGGGCTGCATGGAGGATGTGTTCTTAAGAGATGGAGACTACTGAAGAATATGACTATAGCTTTTAACTTTCTTTGTTTGACTATGTAGCAACTATGTCCTAGAACATGGGACATAACCTCTAGCCAGATATGATCTCAGCACTCAGGGAGCGAAATGACAGAGAACGTGGATAATGACAAGATCATGTGCTAAGAACTAGTTATAGTAGCTTTCTCTTGCTGTAACAGCTGCTGGAGGTAAATCATTTTAGGGGGAGGGAAGGTTTATTTTGACTTGTGGTTTCAGAAGTTTAATCCACAGCCATGTGGCTCTGGCACTTCGGTTCTGAGTGCTTGCACAATATCTTGGCAGGAGCATTCAGTGGAGGAACATGATTATATCATAGTGTCTAGGAAGTAGACAGGGTCATAGTCACGGGGGCTGAAGTACCAATATTTCTTGCAAAGATTCACCCAAACCTAAGTTTCTTCCATCAGCGCCCCACCTCCAGAATGTTCTACCTCTTTCTCGTAACTTCACAATTGCGATACAAGTCACCACCAGTACCTGGTCTTTCAGGGGCATTCCAGATACAAACTGCAGCATAAGCAAGGACATGAGGGTATGCACATGATACTGTGGAAGCCAGGGAAGCTGGAGGGAGGAAGAGGGACCGTCAATGATGTTCTCTGAGGAAAAGGGCATGCAGAAAATAGGACTGAGAAGAGACAGAGCAGCAGCAGACGGAGAAGGGGCAAGAGGAGGAGGAGGAGGAGGAGGAGGAGGAGGAGGAGGAGGAGGAGGAGGAGGAGGAGGAGGAGGAGGAGGAGGAGGTAGTGAGAGTGGACACTATCAGTAGAGCAAAGGTGAATGACTGAGGGCAGGAAGAGCAAGAGGAGGAGGGGGAAGAGGAGATAATAGAGGATGCTATCCAAAGAACAAAGGTGAATGAGGGCAGGATTTAGAAGGAGATTCCTGGGGACTTTAAGGCATGGGAGGTCAAGGCTTTATAATTAGACCAAAGGAAGCTTTAGAAAGTCAGAAGCACATGGCAGTGCATTTAGCTGCCATTTGCAGAGCCCAAGCAGTTCTATACTGATACTTGCTACGGCTACTTTATGTCAGGTCTCAGGGGAGGGGTTTGAGGTGGCTGTAGGAATGTGATGACACGGCTTGTTCCTCATCTACTGATGAAGACATTGGCTCAACACCAGATGACGCGGATTCGCCCCTGCCAATCCTGACATCATGGCTATATTCAAGGGAGGGAGAAGAGGCAGCTTCTATGTTTTACCTCTATGTAATAAGAACTGACATCTCTTATTGTACTTCATTAGCTGCTTCTCCCCCACAACCTCACCCAGTGAGACCCCTGCACAGGTCACGGATGGAGACCAGCCTGTGGTTCATCATCTGGGGTATGTTAGATTTTCATCTTCGAGATGGAGGATCCTCAAAATGTTTGTGTATAACTCAGACTATCTTAGCAGAGATTGCAAACCATGGGTCTCATCTTAGAAACAGCACGTTTGCTCAGCGGCCCTTGAACTTGTCCTTGACTTTTGACATCCTGAGAGCTGCATCGATGCCCACCACCATCACTACCCCTGCCCCCATCCCCAAGCCTATTCCTGGTGCTCAGGTATAGGGACATTTCTCAGTGTAACTAGAGTAACATCTTGTGGGTAGCCTGCCAGTGTTCTGTTGCTGCATTAACACATTACCATAAGCTTCGGAGGCTAAAAACAACACAAAACCATGATCTGACAGAGTTCCGGCCATTTCTGGGTTTCTCCTCAAGGTGATCCAGGTCTACAATCTCACCTAGGAAGAGGTTTTGGGGCCTCTTCCTAGCTGCGTGGCAGAATTCAGTTCCCGGTAGTTGCAGGACTGAGGTATCCAGACTGGAGAGGCAATCACCTCCCACGAAATGTTCATAGTGTGACTGGTTTTCAACTCCAGACAAACACAAGGACAGCTTCCATTCGGACACTGCATCCAGCCTATTAAAGGAAGACATCAACTGTAACATTATAGTTTGGCTGCCAATCTCACCACACTCCCTGACCTGCCCACACTTAAGGGACAAGGAAACTTGCTTGGTTTTGATTTATTTTGCTACGTTTTGTCTTGCCTGTTTTACTTATAGTTATTGATAAATTCTCCATTCTTTATAGAGACATACCATGTGACGTTTCCTCTAATATAAAAATTCTAACAATGCTTTCAATAATAGCTTTTCCCATCTGCACTATCATTCTCATGTCTCCCCACACCCCATCCCCAGACTCCACTACACACACTCTATCCACTGACAGCTCAAGATGATAAAAGTAAACACAAAGGCAGATTTTTATGACATTATTTTCCAAGCACAAAGAAAAACTATATTAAAAAAATGCAACTACGTGCTGGACAGTGGTGGTGCATGCCTTGAATCCCAGGACTCAAGAGGCAGAGACTGGCAGACTTTTGATTTCAGGGCTAGCATAGTCTACAGAATGAGTTCAAAGATAGTCAAGGTTATACAGAAAACCTTTTCCTGTTGTGTGTTTCTGTCTTGAAAAAAACCAAAACCAAAACCGTGTGCAGGGCATGGTGGCACATGGCTTTAATCTGAGCACTTGGGAGGCAGAAGCAGGCAGATCTCTATGAGTTTTAAGGCTGGCCTGGTCAACATAGTGATTGTCAAGCCAGACAGAGTTACATGGTACCATAATTAGAGTTTGTTCCTCTTGATGCAAGAAAATACCATGACCAGAAAACAAGCTGGGAAGAAAGAGTTTACTCAGCTTACAGTTCACATCACTGTTCATTACCAAAGGACGTCAGGACAGGAACTCAGGCAGGGCAGGAATCTGGAAGCAGGAGCTGATGCAGAGGCCATGGAGGGTGCTGCTTGCTGTATATGGCTTACGCAGCCTGCTTTCCTATAGAACCCAGAACCACCATCTCAGAGATGGCACCACCCACAATGGGCTGGGTCCTCCTCCATTGATCTCTAATAATGAAAATGCCTCCCAGCTGCATCTTCAAAAGGTATTTTTCAGAATTAAGGCGTCTTCCTTACTGATTTCTTTAGTTTGTGTCAATTTATGTTGACATAAAACTGGCCAGCAGCACACATGGCAAGGTATAAAATAAAAAAAAAATGTTTTCCCTGTATGAATTTTCTAGTAAGTTAAAAGAAAGGCAACAGAATGAACCAAGAATGTTACTTATAAAGCTGCGTTTTACTTGTTAAACATGATAAAAATCACAATTGAGTAATAGTGAAATATTTAAATTCAAAGCAACAGTAAAGCTCCAGGCTATACATTATTAATCACAAAATTAATCTTATAGACAGTATGAATGTTGAGAAAAGGGACTGGCTTGTTTATTGTGATGATGCAAACTACTTCAAAATGTTGGTGCTCAAAACACCCCCCAGTTATCTTGTGTCTCACGTGCTCTGGGCTAGGAGGGTGGTCAGGAGTCGCGTGGCAATTCTCTACTAGGAAGGGACATTAACTTCATGGTGCTCAGCTGAGAGCTGGCTTTTGAAACATGAGGGTCCCTCACAAAGCTAGGACCTCACTGCTCTCCACATGGAAACTTATCACTTATGGCTATTTAAAAAATCAAAACAGAGGCCAACACCCGTTACTCCACCTTCAGTTCTTAACCTATAAACATCCTCAATAAAAGTTAAGTTCTAACAAAACGTACAACTCACATTTTCCCCTGTGTCACTGTGACTGTTTAAAACAATCAGTTCCAGGCAAGTGATTTTCTACGGTTCCTCTTGTCCTGAAAGGAATGTGGTTTCTACAGTCAGTTCCTGACGCAGAACAACGCACTTCCTCATTGTTCTGTGACTCTTGTGAGCCAGGCTTCTTACCACTGTTAATGTCTCCCAGCTCCCGGACTGTTCCTTTGCGAGCACAATGGAGTCTTCTATTCCCCTTTACTTCATCTGACTTGATTGCTCATGGTTTTTAGTGTTAGAGTTGAGATCCACAGAGGACTCTGATGAGCCCCAAGGCCAGAGAGGGTGACTGGATGCCAGGAACCACAGAGACCTTTCTACCCACAGTTTTCTTGCTGACAGTAAAGTTCAAGGGTGTCTTAGACCTGGCTTCATGTTCCACGGCTCCAGCTTTCAACCTCATTGTGTAATCTGTGCATGTTCTTCATTACGAGGTCTCAGTAGACTGCCTTTATGTCTAAAAAATAATACTCGTTATTCCCAGGGATGGCAGTGGATAGTGGCAGAATTATCAGGCTCCCTACAGATCAGTTGTTTTAGAAATACTAAGGCAAAGGTACGTTCTTCTTATTTACACCTTACACAGATGACTTCTTTTTTTAAATTTATTTTTATTTTATTTACACTGGTGTCTTACCTGCACATGTGTCTGTGTGAGGGAATCTGATCCCAAGAACGAGTTTCTGAAGGTTGTGAGCTGCCATGCAGGTGCTGGGAATTGAACTCAGGTCCTCTGGAAGAGCAGTCAGTACTCTTAACCACTGAGCCATCTCTCCAGCCTCCCTAGATGACTCTTAAATATCTGCTTCCTACGTATGTATCCCCAGTGGGTCGAGATTTTCATAATTCCAATGGGATCGAAATACTTTACAGAAGTATTTGACATCTTTCTAGGATTTGGTAATCATCAGCTGTTTGTGACAAAATGCTTGGCACAGGCTAGTTTTAAGGAGTAAGAGGTTGATACAGCCCACAGTTTTGGAGGTTTGAAGTTCCAGATCAGGTGATCATATGTGTTTGGCGTCTGGTGAAGACAGCACATGGTGGAATATCATTGTGGGAGGGCTACATCTAGGAGTAAATGGTTGGATCTCCAACTGGAGCTCAGACTTTGCTATTACACTTGTGAGAATCCAAGAGGTTGTACACAAGCTGTACTCTGAGAACACATCTACCAGTAGCAAAATAACCACTTTCTATTCTCTACCTGGCCAAGGGCCCACCACTTCCCCCAAGAGTCACCTTTGAGGACAAGACCTACAAATTCTTCAGTATTCAAAGGATTACAAGGTGCAGGATCCTGAGTTCCCGATCCAGTGGGTCCTTAATTACAAGGCTCCTGATCCAGTTGTGTCCTTAGGGATACTTGAAAACAACTAGAAAGCTGGTTGGGCTATTTAACCTAGATGTTTTATTCTTTTTTTGTAGTGCCATGGATTCCAGCGTTGGGATACACGGCAGTCTCTCTACTGTTAAACTAAAATCCCCCTTCCAACTAATTACCTTAGGTCTCGCTGAGGATGCATCTGAGAAAAGGCTAAGAAGAGCCAAGAAGATGGGTCAACGACCATCAAGAAACTTACCCTAAATGTTCCCCATGAACACTGACTGGATCCTGCTCTGATCCTGAAAACATACACAGGTTCAATCACCTGTGGACTGCCTGCAGGAAAGATAGACCCATCTTTTAAGTTAGGATGACTAGCCCGTTTTGCTAAAGGATGGTACACAGGAAAAAATGGCTAACAGAGGAATCATGAATCAGAATGGGGGATGGCAAAACTACAACAGCTAGTACAACATCCAGAAGGGAGACTGTATCAAGAAGGAGCCATCAGACAAAGAAGGTGATGGCCCAATAATTAGTATTTGTAGGGGTCTTGACTAGCTTTTCAAACCTATTCCCAATTTTGCCTCATTGATAAATGGTTATGGTTGCTCTAGCTGTTATAGGTGGGCGTTGGGGTGGGGTGGGGTATTTGTCTTTGCTAAATAAGAGGCTGCTGGAATAACATTCACTTTAAAATACTGAGTTTATGAGGCTACAAAGAAATGCCTGGTAAGCTACTTCCAACCATTATAATACACCAACAATGAGAAAATGCATGCAAATGGAGAGATTTATATTGTCCGACTTTTTTTTTTTCCCTTTTGAACATCAACATGTACGTTAAGAAACTTTTGGAGTAGTAAAAATACCTCAGTTGTGGAAATTTCAAGTCAGGTTCAAGGTTTTGTATTGCAGGAACATGTAACAGTCATCACTGGCCTGGTTTCGAGCATAACAATTTCCTACCCTGTGATTCTGTCCCTGTCAGCCTCCAGAGGAGACTCCTGATGTTCTGAGAAGGAGCATTAAATGGCCGCGATGTATGGACATGCACTATTCTGAATTCCTTGTGCTCCTCACGAGAAGGTTTCTTGTATTGATGAGGGAAACACCAACAGCGCTAAACCCACTGCGTTTCTGATTGCACTGTTAAACTGCTTCCTAAGTCATTTCAAGGGTGTTTGATCCCTAACAATGCAAGGCACACTCCGATAAGAGAACCTAATCAAGAACTAATCATTCCGTGTGCTAATCTTTGACCTTTACATATCTGTCAATAGAGCAAGGAATGGCATGTGTGGGGCATTGCATAGGTCCTGCGAGCCATAAACAAAGTTTAATACCAAGATTCTCAATGGTAGCAAATCAAAATGTTTGGCTAGCAGTGACATGAACAGAGTGCAGATCACAGTAGTAGGAGTATACGTTTCCCTTTTTTAAGTATTCCTGTATATAAGACCACTGAATGTAACTCAAAATATAAGTCATACATACTGGATATAGTTACCAGCCAGGCCTACACAATGAGTTCTAGGCCTTACTATGGATATATACTAGAATCTATCTATCTATCTATCTATCTATCTATCTATCTATCTATCTATCTATCTATTCATTTCAAATGGTATATTTGCATTATTTATATATACACTATATATTATATATTATTTACAGAATATGTAATAAAAATATTATAATCAAACATAAATATATATCCAAATATGTATTTATTATATATCCAAATATATTTATAATATATGTAATTTTATGTCATTTACAATATATGTAATTATATTATTTAATATATTGTTATATATCCAACTATATATATATTATTTGGACAGTAATGCCTCAGAAATTAACCAATGCTCCCTCATACTATTACATGTTTTATGTTTATGATTTGAACATTGTCATTTCAGAAAGTCTCTGTGTATTCAGTATGGAGATTTACTGCTCAGTTCTTCATCTAAAGAGGACTGGACATTTGACTCAATGTTTCAATTACAACTGTCTTCTTAGGATTTAAGACTTGCTGGGATAAGCTTTACTTCTCAAAAGAAATGGTGTATTATGCCATCACATCAGTAAAGGAAGCTTTTCTGCCTTCAGAAAAAAAAAAATAACATCCAACTCTCTCTTCCCTCAGCAACGGAATGCAGCATGAAAGACTCATTGGATTTGCATGCAGTGTATTGAGGGCCTCTGTCCCTAAGTTTTTACTGACCAGGCCACAAACTGAAAAGAACATTCAGGAAGTTTCTCCTCAGGAAACAAACCAGGAGACTGGTCCTTGTTGAACTTTAAGGCCCCTTGCAAAGTCCTCCTGAGTTCAGATTCCCCAGCTCTAAATTCTTTATGAAACAGACAAGCCGGGGGTGTCCTTATATTCAAACACACATAGAGAAAAGAGTCAGCCTCACATCTGAGAGAGCTAAAAGATCAGATTCAAACTTGCCACAGAGCCAGGAAGGTACATTTATCTCTTTGGTTGGCTAAATATTGGTTTTGGGTTCTCCATTTGTGATCTTGTCTTCAAATCTTCCACAGAGCCAGGAAGGTACAATCAGTTATCTCTTTGGTTGGCTAAATATTGGCTTTGGGTTCTCCGTTTGGGATCTTGTCAAGCCCTTGGTCCTATCTCCCTAACGGTTCTAGCGATAACCGCGGTCTTGATAACCACGTTGAGCACCATGGTCTCCCAAGAGTTTTAAATGCTTGCGGGTGGATGCTGGCTCCACAAATCATCCCCAGGAGCATGGACAAACAAAAGGCAAGGAATGGCCTGTGGTGTGTTGCAAAGGCCTATTTAAATTTCCCTTTGCGATCTGCAAGGTCCTGCGGCATCTCGTGCTGTTGAGAGAACTGATTATATCTAGCCACACTCAGACCAACCCAGAGAAGGGACTTTATAATATAGTAACAGTGTGTGTGTGTGTGTGTGTGTGTGTGTGTGTGTGTATGTGTAACAATTTCGTATACCCCTAGGCTGACCGAGCATAGCAACAGAAACTAAATTTCCTTCGAAACAGCCAGTCTTACACACATGAGCTCGTCAAACTCCACTGGCTTCAAAAGGACACACGGCTTTTTGTCTTTGGTTGTTTTTTGGAGGCCAATCATAAGAGACATCAGTGAATTTCTTCCTTTAAGCTTTATAAACTACTCTGTAAGTCTTGACAGCCAAACTTGGCTTCTTCCAGTCACAAACTGTTCTTTTGTGTGCACAACACACTCATGTTTTTTTTTTTTTTTTTTAAAAAAAACAAAAAAAAAAAAAAAACCTGATGTGATTTTTATCTGGACAGCTTCTTCAGTTACTTTCTCCGTGCGGTGCGTGGTGGGTCTTGGTAACTCCTTATCACCTGGCAGCTCTCTTCAGAGAGAAGGATGTGGGAGAGCTGGTGACCTAGATCTGAAAACTCCCGTATTGTTACTTTGGCAACATTCAGTGCTTCAGCTCAAGAAAGTAAACAGAACCTTCCATCAGCTCACCCACCATGCTAAGAGGGCACTAAAGCATTTGAAGCCACATTTCACTTATTAGGGAAGGAAAGGACAATTCTATATAAAAAGACCAGAAATGCTATACAGGGGAATTATTCCATCAGATGATGGCTTTAAAAGATACCAATTTTATTTTTAAAGCGTAACAGAGATAAGGCCAAATCATACAAAATATATCTAAATATAAAAGTGTAACAGAGGTGAAAGGGAGTCTCCAAGTGCTTAGCCAAACAAGAATTATATTTCTTTCTCCACTTCTTTTGCGCAAAGAAATAGGACCGAAGGAATTAACCTTGGGCGTGGCAAGTCACTGCTGCCAGTTGATAAATGGGCAAAAAGGACCCGAGGAATAATCTTGGGTTTGCCCAGTCACTGGTGCCAGTTGATAAACAGGCAGATTCCACTGAAATGACACTTCTTCTTTAACGAGGGTCAGCTCATTTGCAGGCGGGTGAATTTGAGACAAATCTTTTAAGACTAATTGAGAAAGGTCAGTTGAGGTCCCTTCTAAGAAAGGCTTGCAATTAAACGCTCCCCAGGTGTAGGGAAGTGACTGCGGGGCAGCGGCACCTGTGTGAATTAGCAAGCCCTTGCTCAGGAAATTTGCTTTTAGTTAGCCCACCCCAGGGACCCTGGCAAGTTCACACTGTGAAGAATAAGCCTCAAGCTCTCACTTGACTTTACCGAGAGGGGTTTAATCATTATGAAAATACATTTTCTGACTGCAAATGTAATTGTCCTTTCAGGAAGGAGTACGCGGGTGTCCCTCCCATGGGCTGCGGAAATGATGGGTCAACGAGTAGTTGGAGTTTTTCTGGGATCCTTAAGCTAGAAGAAATCTGTCTTCTGGAAAGAGATTTTACTCCGTTTAGACACCTTGTCAGACCACTTTACAGAAGAGGGAGACAGGATTGGTGTGAGCACCCCTCAAAGGGGCTACTTAATTATGCACACCTCCTGCTTTCTAGTTAACCCTATACCTGAAGCCAGGATGTTGAAGACAGACATAGTGGTCAGTGAATCTCTTTGCTCCCCTATCCAGTGTGACACCATTGACTGAAGATCCTTTCTCTGTTTTTCAGTTTAAACGACCTATTGAGGGCAGGACGCTGGCTTACCTTGCTGGGGTCACCAGAGCCCATGCTCTCTCTAACTGTAACTCTGAAAACAGGAAGAGTCTGTGGGTTTGCAGCCCACAGACAAATGACTGAGTTACTGTGTGTATCTTACTTTATGTGCAGTTCCTTTGGAGACATTCTCAGGAGACATTTTATACCACTTGTTTCATTTTTGTTCTTTCAAGATCAGCTTACAGGAGCTCTATTCTTTTTGATTGTTTGTTTCCGAGAGAGTTTCTCCCTGTAGCTCTGTCTGTCCTGGAACTAGCTATATAGGACCAGCTGGCTTGAACTCACAGAGATCCACCTGCCTCTGCCTCTAAAGTGCTGGGGTTAAAGGCATATGCCATCACCACAAGGCCAGAAGCCATTTTTTTTCCTGACATTTTTTTTTCATGTAATATGAACCCATGAACATGAATATATCATATATACATACCAATTAAAAGTTAACAGTGGCTCCCTGGAGTAAGCATTGTTCTCTTTTCAGTAGTTTAGACAATAAGGTAAGTTTTTTTTTGTTTGTTTGTTTGTTTTTTTTCTGTAAGAAGTATCTGTCCTTTTTGGGGAATCTTTTTTATTTCTGTTTTCATCTGATTTGAATTTATAATTCTCAAACCTCGATTTTAAAGAGGAAGAGGTCATGACATTATAGTAACGGTTCAGCCATTAAGAACTACTTTTCCAGAGAGGTAGGGGTTTGATCTTTTGCATCCATGTGATGGTTGAAACCATCTGCAACTCATGTTCTAGGGGATTCGTCGCCCTACTCTGTCTTCCATGGGCACCAGGCACACCTGTGATACAGGCCTACATGCAGGCAACCCCCTCTCCCACATACATAAAACGTATTTGCCGTGGTTGCCATGCTGTGGTATGGCACTCGGGGAGGCTGAGGTAGAGGAGTGGCATGAGCCCAGGCTAGCCTCAGCAACGCAGTTAGGTTAGGTCTAAAACACACCAAACAAAAAACCTTCAAAACAGACTGCCCTCCCTACAGCCCGGAAGTCTTTATTGTGTGGTAATATCCCACAAAGCAGGATGACAGAGAAAACTAGGGAGCCGCATGGAAGGGAAATGAGCCATTCGCCTGGAGTCTGAGGAAGCATCTTGCTAGGAGACCACAAGCATTCCATTACCGTTAATATTTGCTGTGTCACACAGAGACAATATCGTTTTCACATAGCCCTCAAACAACAATGTAAAGATCGCAATGTGTCGCTTTTCAGGCCTCAGTGTAAATGAGGCAACCTTTCTTCTTCTCCACGTATAAACCTGCAGTTTTCCAGGGATCTCACCTGAAACCCCATTCACAACTAAAGGAATGTCTTCACTGTCCAGTAGGACGCTTGCAGCCCGTGTTTTTGATCTTAATCAGATTGTAATTCCACGCAAGGCGCCACTGGAGCCATCCAATCACTTACCAAAAAAAGGGGGGGGGAGGTAAAGGTGTGTGGGGGCGGTTCTTAGCAGTCCTTTCAGTTGTAACTTGAGAGATACCAAAATGGTCTCTTTGGTTACTGTTAAAACACACCAGGAGAAACCCACACACCTGGTCTTGGTTGTGTCTTATTGTTTTAGTCCTCAGATTTAAATCTACTTTGAGAAGAAAAAAAAAACAAACCTTTTTTTTTAAAAATGTAAACTCCATCAGTGCTTCGTACCGTCTCATTCTTTAATTCCTTCCCGCAGTTTTACCTGGGTGGAGGTCCCTAAAGGACAAAGGGCTACTAAATAGAGGGCTGACTGCCGGCGCCTTAAGGCTCACGAGTTTTAACCTAGAATTCTTTGCGGCTGAATAGGAAAACAATTGTTTTTTAACTATCTCAATTTATTTGCTAGGACGGTAAGAAATTCCAACCTCCGGGCCCTCGTGGATAAGAGATAACATTGTATTCCACAATGTTTGACCAAGATGATTGACCTCCTTCAGCTTACACAGTATCCCCTTAACTTAGTTTTTGTTTCTTGAGCTCTTTGGCGCCAGGAAAGCTGTTGAGGCAAGCAAACAAAGGGAGACACAGTGCAGGGCCTTGGGACCTAAATCCAGAGGGAGCTGGTCAAACCTTCAGAGATTGGGGGGAGGGTATGCATGACTGATAGAGAGCTCCAAGAAACGTTAAGTACCGAGCTCAGGGCCACTGGATAGCACCTTCGGTCTGGTAAAAAGAAACCTTTGTCCATCCAAAGATGTACAGGGGCAGAACTATCCAGTCCTTTTCACCTGTCTCACCAAAGTAAATACGCGAACCCATCCAACCGATGGAAAGAACACTCTGTGGGGAGTTGCATCCAGTGCAGGAGGTGATGGGCTCGACACACCTGGCTGGCCTGCTGAGCTAGCTCCCTCCCTCCCCAACCTGGGCAAGTGGAGAGGATGGGGGCGGAGAGGATTCGGCGCCGGGGTTGCATAGCACATCCGGGCGCGCCGGCAGCGGGCTGCGGGCTGCATAATTGATGGAGGGCTGGCGCAACGCTGGGCCGGCCTCGGGTGCGCTGGGAGCGTCTCGGGGGTGGAGGCCAGGGCCACCGGGCCCCGCCCACTCTGCTTTTTCTCGCGCGTCCTGTCCCGGGGACCGGCAGTGGGCGCCCGGTTACCAGCAAGTGTACATAGGGACAAACGGAGACCGATCGCAGCAGGCTGAGGGTGCAGTAACGACCTCCTGGACCGACCCGCCCGCGCCATGCGCTCGCACACTGGCTTGAGGGCGCTTGTGGCGCCTGGTTGCTCGCTCCTCCTTCTCTATCTTCTGGCGGCGACGAGCCCGGATCGGGCTGTGGGCGATCCCGCAGGTGCTTGGGGTTCAGGGGCTGGCCCGGGGAGGGTGCTGGGGGTACACCGGAAGAGGCGCAGTGGCGGCGATCCTCCAGCCGGAGGACATCCCTTACGGCTCGCGTAGGGGCCGCGGGGATGCAGGCGCAGGCGGCTACGGAGCGGAGCCGGGGTGGCCTTTCATTGGCTGGGCGCAGGTTACCCTAGGAGGAAACGTGGGATCCCGGGTGGCTCCGCATCCGCAGGTTCTAGGGGTGATTCCATCCCAGTAAAGCCCAGTTTGATCCAGGGAGCTGGTACTGGGGCAGTGTCGGATTTTTCCTACGAAGTGAGCTAATAGAGTGCGTGGGTTCGTGCAAGGGATACTGGGGGTGGGGTGGGGTGGGGGACTCTGCTAGTGTGGCACGATTGAGTCCACATTCCCTGAGGCCAGCTCCCTTCACTAGAGGCCACAGGGAGGCTCTCGTATCACCTTTCCTCCTGGCAGGTGTTGACTTTGAGGATGTTTTTTAGGGCAGAGGGTAAAAATCGCCACAGCCGGCCAACTCAAGGAAATCCAGATAAGAAAGTGATACGTGTGTGTCGTCTTTACACCACGATCTTTATAAAAACATTTTTTGAGGGTGTTGGGTTGCATGCGTCTTTAAGGTATGTGGACAGGAGGATTTCCGTGAAAAACATGACCGGGTCAGGCTCTATTTTGCCATCCTAGCTCACCTGTTTATCCTTTCTCTGTTGCAAGCGATCCAATGCTTTTCAGTGCAAGTCCCTGTGGCTACAGAGGGTTCGCTCCCATCTAACTTCTCAAAACATTTGAAAGACTGGCCCATTGGGAACTAAATCCAGATATATTCCACACAAGGTTTTGAGCTACTATAAATTATTTCCATGAGTTTATAGCATGTAGATTGGTTGAACATAGTATAAACGAAAATAATCAGACACACACATACACACACACACACACACACACACACTGTTAACGTGGATTCCTCTAGTCTCTGGATTTTCTTGTTACACATTTGTTTTCCATCATAAGAATTTAGGAGAGGACTCCCTCCCCCTGCGCCCTTCCTAGGCCTACCTCATTCTTCTGTCCTCTTCTGTTTACCACTTGCTTCTGAAAAGTATAGCCTCCTTTTCTAACCTGCTTCTTTTTTCTTTCCCCTTCCCTTTCCTCTCCTTGCTCCTCCCCTCCCCCCTTCTTTTCCTTTCTCCCTCCTTCTGTCTTCCCTCTGCACTTCCCTCCCCTTTTGTCTTCCTCAGTTCTGTGAGCCTGGGCCTACGTGTACAAAAGCAACTCCACCATGGAGCTACAACTTTAGCCTACACCATTGTTTTGAGATTCAGTGTATTTTGGGTTAGTCCTAGAAGTTTTGCCTCTCCACTTGGTGGTGGTAGGAAATTCTTGGAGAGGTTTAAAAAGACTGATATCCAGGTCTTGCCCTAGAAACAAGTGATTCCTTTAGCATTGAAGTCAGCCTGGGCCTTAGTATTTTCGAAAATTCTGTGTGAGTCAAAGCAGGCTAAAATCACATGAGAGGACCCACAGGGTGTATTGTTAGATACTCTGCTGACGTCAGGTTGGAGTTAATGTACACCTGTTGCTTCTAAAGGGAAGAAACGAGGAAACAGACGAAGCTGTGAATAAATGAGTGTTGGGGAACGTGGTGGGGCTTCCTCAGGAGATCAGCTCAGGTGAAAGTTACAAAATGTGAAAGGCATCTGAATTCCCAGCACCGATTTGGCAGCTCACAACTGCAGTACCAGGGGATCCTTTTTTGATTCCCCCTTCTGGCCGCTTTGAGGAATTGAAATAGATGTAGGCAAAACACTCACAGACATAAAAATAAATAGATGGATAGATGAATGGGTAAGTAAATAAAGTGGTGAGGCCACTAAAACTCTTTCTAGATTCAGTATTTGAACGAGATTCATTATACTCTTTGCTAAAGAAATACAGCAAGGTTTACTGGATGTTTTTGTATTTAGACTTTGAACTACTAAGAAATAGGTGTTCTGCTAAAAGATCTGGGGGTCCATATCAATATCAATTTAAGATACTGTGCTAATATGCTATAGGAGGCGTGCACCAGGCACTGGACTATGCAATGTGTAGCCTGATGAATTAGATTTTATTTTCCCTGACTTTCAAAAGAGGAAGTTGAAAAGGGAATTCAGTTAAGCAATTGCCCAGTAGTTAGTTTAGTAGTAGAGCAGAAAGTTTAAAGTTAGTCTTTCTCCACAGCCCGTTCCCTCAAGCACAGTTCTCTCTGGGATAACTGGGTGTGCCCTCTAGAATTTAGAACACACCTACTTCTGTGAGTCTGTATCTGTGACGCAAACATGCATTTTTTTGGAGTCCTGGAATGAGGTCAAGGGTAAGGCCCAGGGGAGTGAGTGACTGGTTTCTTCAATGTTCTTTCTTAATATTTTTGTTGTTTTCTTTATTTTGTGTATATACATACATGTGTGCTCATGCATGGATCCAGCAAGGTACAAGTGATCATCAGAGGACAACTTGAAACTCATTTCTCTTCTACCTTGTGGGTTCTGGGAATTGAACTTAGGTCCTAAGGCTTGCCATTGGGTGCCTTAACCCGCTGAGCCATCTCAGCAGTCCGGGTTTCTCAATTAAATGAGAGTTCTAAAAATATCTTTGTAAAAGGAACAGGTAATCAGGAATATTTTGACATCATTATTAGTATTATCGTAAAAGTGGAGCAAACCGAGGTGATTTTTGTCTTTTGAAACCTTCTATGCTTCATTGATTAATTTTCTTCCCTATGAGACCCTATATTGCCCAGTAGTAAATAGTTGTTGGAATGAGTCTTACATGCCAACAGCTCCTGGCATTCTGTTTGTAGAAAACGCTAGCGGTTTTTGTCTCTAAAAGTATTTAAACTGGTTAAATGAAGAGATTTATTTTAAGCCCATCTTTTTTTGGTTTGTTTTTTTTTTTTTTCGGAGCTGGGGACCGAACCCAGGGCCTTGCGCTCGCTAGGCAAGCGCTCTACCGCTGAGCTAAATCCCCAACCCCCTTAAGCCCATCTTTAATTGGGATATTTCTGATGTTTAAAAATCTGGTCATAATTAAAATTACGTAAGCTTTTGTGAAGAATAGGTTCAACTTACTTTTCATCCTGGCACTCCATCACCCTACCCTAGCTCCTTCTCTTCGTATTTTCCTGAGTGGCCCTGTAGTAATAGAACAGAAGCAGGAGGGACCCTTACCTGGTGGGTAGAGCTAGAGGTACACATCCTAGTGAGGATGACTTCCCCCACAAAGGACAAATTGACGTTCGAGGGAAGATAGCTCGCCTGTGGGCTCAGAGCTGAGCAAGGTGACAAGGACTTCTACACAGGGGAATGTAGACAGGTAATATCTAACCCATGCTTCAGGGCAGACCAGTATAGAGGGTCAAGCCTGAGTGAGTGCAGAGTGCTGCTGTGTGGGGACAGATGTGGCAGCTCATAGTGGGATGCCATTTATACACACAGGAGTTGGTCACAGCACAGCCCCTGTGCTATGGAGCGGGTAGCCTGATGAGTTAGAGTCATCTTCTCTGACTTTAAAAGAGGAAGTTGGCTCTTCAGTTAAAGCAGTTAAAGGAAATCTGTCTGTCAAGGAAAGCAAGATGCAGGGTTTCCATTAGGGAAGAGGAAAATAAAGACCAGAGAATGAGCAGGGAAGGAAAAACTTTGATGTTCTCAGTGTGAATTATGACTATAAATCTCTGTCGCTTTATCTGTGTCACATACATACAAATACATGTACAATATATAATATGTATGATATGCATAGTATACATGTGTGCGTTTCATGTGATAAGTGTGGTGTGTGTGTGTGTGTGTGTGTGTGTGTGTGTGTGTGTGTGTGTGTGTGTGTGTTTGAGTGTACATGCACATACTGGTGGCTCTTTCCACTGGTTTCTAAACAGTAAGTGTACTTAATGCCTAGATGTTGGCTTCAAGCACTATTTTTAATAATGTTGGAGAAATGGCTTTTTTCAGAGCTGGGGTGGAGAAGTGAGTAGACCCGGGACATCCTGTGCGAGAAAGCAGTGAAGTACTTGAAGGATGATGAGTCATATCTGAGAGAGTCAGGAACCAACTTTAGGACAGATCTGGGGAAACAGCATCCAAGTAAATCCTAGTAACAGGTGATGGTGGTGTTGAGCCAGGAGGGTCTTGTTGTGTAGCCTGGGCTGGCCCTGCACTTATGATCCTTTCATATTAATCTCCTGAGTTCTATATTAATGATGACATTGTTAAACAATATTGGAATTCATGAGTCCAGATGGATAAATATTAATTAAACTAAGGGACCGTTTCCTGAAGCTCAAAGCACTTTGTAGTTGTAAAGGAATTTCCTAGAAAAATCTTATAAATTCCGTAGAAGAGTAACCTTACTCTGACCCAGCCCGTCTGTAGAGAGATGCTCACTGGAGAGAGACTTAGCAGGAGGGTGACATGAATGAAGCAGGAGGGTGACATGAGCTGGCAGGGCAGAAATGCCTGCTTCCTGAGTTCAGTGAAGCCTGGGATGCCGTGGGATGTTTCCTTTGCAGGAAAGACTCAGTAATGCCATAGAGAGGACTGATTTATCTTGTCAGCAACGTACCTCTCACATAGATCGGCGGAAAATGTCAGTTCTTGACATTTCCTATAAACCTGAGATTGTTTGAAGAAAAACAACATTAACTCCGCTTTTTCGGAGAAAGCTTATTTTACCACAGGGAGTCCATTAAAACAGTAGTTGAGCACTGATCATCTGTGTGTTTGGTACCTTTTTTTAAAAGTAAAAAAAATTATGTGTATGTGTGCATGTACCTGTGTGTGAATATATAGACCATTAGGTGCTGGTAGAGATGAGGAGTACGTGGTATTCCTTGGAACTCAACTCACAGGTGGCTTTAAGCCTTGGTATGGGTGCGAGGACCTGAGCCCAGGCCCTCTGCAGGAGCAGTAAGTGATCTTAGCTGTTGGGTGTCCCTTCAACTCCTGGTACTATTTTGTAAAGAATGTATCCTTAAACAGAAATAGATGTATAATGAGACTGACTGATCTCTCTCTCTCTCTCTCTCTCTCTCTCTCTCTCTCTCTCTCTCTGTGTGTGTGTGTGTGTGTGTGCATGTGTCTGTTTGTCTTAATTCCTTTTGGCTTCTTATATTTCACAATAACAAGGACAACCTTGTGATTCAACAACTCTGCACACATACACTAACATAGAAGGAAAAGAGAAAAGTCCTTTACAACAGTTTATTAAAAGTAAACCCCTTGAGGCGCCATGATCATTCAGGCGTGACAATATTTCTGTGATGTTACAAGAAGGAGGGACATCTTACAGATGGTACTCTTCATTTTAAGGGATATTTTCCCCCTGTTTTCTAAGTTACTGAGTTACGTTCACATAACTAATGTATCCATCTCAACCCAAGACAGAGTCTCCTCTGCTATTGTTTTTTTGGGGGGTGGGGGATACATGTCTGTGGTTGGCCTCAGACTCACTGGCAGCCAATGATGAAATTGAATTCCCGGTAGCCATGTGCCGAGATTACAGGCATTCGCCATCACATTCAGGCACAAACCCTTTTTTGGTCTTTCAGTTACACAAGTCAAGAACCTGAAATGGGATTTTGATGGATCTCAGTGCTCAGAGTGCCTTTGCCATATCATCTAGGGGCAAGGAGCAAGCCATAGCTGCTTTCCTGTACAGGCAGGGAGGCTGCTAGTCACCCGTGAAGACTGACTTAGTATCTGAGTATCTGTGCTTTCAGTTACTTGTGTGTAAACTGTGTAGAGCGGGCCAGGGGGTCACAGGCTTGTGTGCAGGTTAGGAAAAGCAGCACAGTGAATTAAGAACAGGGGTGGAGGCTCTGTCTCCTCAAAGCCACATTTAAATTTTGGTCTGGATAACGCTTGGCTGTAGGGCCGTTATTGGGGAATGTGTTAGGAGATTATATAAAAGTTCACATTTTGCTTGTCATTAAACTTTTATTTTTTTATCATCTCTTTTTTTTGTTTGTTTGTTTTTGTTTTTAAAGATTTATTTATTTATATGTAAGTTCACTGTAGCTGTCTTCAGACACACCAGAAGAGGGCATCAGATCTCATTACAGATGGTCGTGAGCCACCATGTGGTTGCTGGGAATTGAACTCAGGACCTCTGGAAGAGCAGTCAGTGCTCTTAACCACTGAGCCATCTCTCCAGCCCTTTTTATCATCTCTTAATGGCCTTCTTGTCTGGTAATTCTCATATTATCTGAAATATACTTGTTACCTGTCCGGAAGCCTATTCATCTTGACTTTTAAATGATACCATTGGAACAGTTCATTACAGCTCTTTCTTATTTTTATTTTCTCAACAAACTCTGGAATATAATGTCCACAATGCATAATAGGGGATAGGAAGGCTAGATACCTAGAACCCGGAAATGTAATTCCAAACGCATTGTTCATGAGCAGGGGTTTTACCTGGTAATACTCTGTTCTAAAGATGTAGTAAGTTACAACATGCAGTCCTGAGGTTACATTATAATATTGCTTCCATGAAGAAATATACCGTCACACTTAAGATTTATCACTAGTGTGTTTCTAAGTGGTAGTGCTTTTTGTTTTATAATTGCCTATTAATAGTACTGTATGTTAGGATGTTAAAATGAGGATCTATTAAAAATAATCTAAAGAGTGTATACTTGATAATAGTAATCAAGTATATAGGTGGGACGTAATACTAAATCACCACTTCCTTTTTGTGATACTGTGGCTTGAATACAGACATGCTAGACAAATGCTCTGCCACTGAGCTATTTCATTTTATACAAAAAGTATTAAATCTAAAACGTGAAAATGTAGTGAAGAGGACCCAGAGAGCTAGCTCTGCAGTTAAGAGAAGTGCACGGATCTTGCAGAGGAACCAGCTTTCTTCCCATCATCCATCTGGCTGCTCATGACCACCTGTAATCTCAGTGGGAGCTGATGCTGTACCGGTCTCCAGAGACTCCTGAGTGCATGTGATACACACATACTCAAAAAGGCACACATACATAGAAATACATTTAAAAAAATCTAGAGAAGACACAATGAAGAGATATTGGGAAAATATTCTCCTTTTTTCTAAGTATCGGGGCTAAACAGCATATTTTACACATGCTTAGAAGTGTCCTACTACTGACATAAATCCTTTTCTTCACTGCCTCCAAGTATTTGCCCAGGCAGGACTTGAATTTGCAATTCTCCTGCCTCAGCCTCGTCAATAACTGCACTGATCACAGTCCTGAATCACCAGGCCTGTAATCATCATATTTAGAGAAAATTGTTATTTTTGTAGGAGATGAAACTTATTTTTATTAAAGATTTTAAAGATTTATTTATTCATCATATATGACACACCCAAAGAGGGCATCAGATTTCATTACAGATGGTTGTGAGCCACCATGTGGTTGCCGGGATTTGAACTCAGGACCTCTGGAAAGCAGTCAGTGCTCTTAACCGCTGAGCCGTCTCTCCAGCCCATAAGATGAACTTGAATGAATTTATTTCCTTACTTAAATAAAAACAAGTCTTAAGACATTTCACTGTTTTCTAGCATTTCTTCTGCCTACCACCCTTCATAGTTTGCTTCTTTTAAACAAAACACAAAGTCCAGTCGATGAAAACTCAATATTTTTAGAAGGACTACAGCCCTTAGTTCATTTGATAGTGTTACCAGCATAACAGAAGGTTATAAGCCCTTCTATCCTAGCAAGATCTATTTTAATAGGTAATATGTGAAAAACACCCACATGGAAAACATTTTTCACTTCATGTAACCATAGGTAAAAAACAGGCCATCAGTCAGTTCTCTGAGGCAGTATCTTCATGCACCATCTCTCCTGCTGAGGGAAGAAGAAAAAAATCCTCTAATCTCTGGAACAACCACTAGTTGTTATTCTTTTATGTTGGTGTCTTGCCACTGCCTGTAAGAGAAAGCCAGGTGGAAAATGTCCAGAAATGATTAAGAAGAGGGTGATTGTAATACGTGGAAGAATGCGTGTTTTAAACTTGGCACCATCTCCAAATATTTATGTGACTTCTAATCCCCTCCCCCCTTCCCCCAAGAATTGATATTTACGGTAAAGACATTGCCATCAAAGCACTGAGCTGTTTCGACCCCATTCTGATAGTTCAGGTCACAAGCCACTGGCCCAGCTTGGCTTGGGACATGCACTTCTTACCTCTCCATTTTATTTTTCTTTTTCGTGACTCAGCCTGATCCTCTCAGGGACACATCCAGACCACATCTATTGGAGTCCCCCTCTGCCAATTTCTGCTGCACACACATGCTTGCTAAATCACCCCCTGGCTGCCAGCTATCCTCATAGAAGCAGAGAGGTCTCCAGGCTCACTTCTCTGATTACAGAAAACGCTCAAATAGAACTCACTTTTACTCTTCAGGCGTCCCCTCCTCTGCTTTTATACCGTAGCGTCTGTTCATCCTGCTTCTTAAAGGAATTCTTTTGCATGCTCAGCCGTAGGTAGCACCTGATAAAGATCCATGCTTGAGCTGGCAAAGGCGGTGCACTCTTTTTTAAGCCCAGCACTCAGGAGGTAGATGCAGGCTGAGTTCTTTAGTTTAAGGCCAGCCTGGTCTACAGATCGAGTTCTAGGACAGCCAAAGCTACCACAGAGAAACCCTTTCTTGAAAAATCAAAAGATTGATGGTTTAATGAAGATGTGGCATTAGCACTCAGGTATTATCAGGGTTTTTTTGTTTGTTTGTTTGTTTGTTTGTTGTTTTTAAATATATGAACTGGTAGTTAGAAGTGGCTGAAACAGCTAGTATGTTCTGGAACTCTCCAGATTCTCTTGTGTCAGGTGGCCTGCTCTTTTTCCCTCTCTTATTTTTCTTTCAGCTTTCGTGAGCTAAGGTTTTTATCCAGCTTCAGCGTTAGATTCCCCTTTGCCTTCCTTTTTCTAATGTAGATCCCAGATAGGTTCTTTCATAGTTGGACCCTGGAGATAAAAAGGGAAATTACGCCAGCCCCGATCTCCTGACTATGATCTCATTCCCTTTCTAGAGTTGGTTTTATAGTTGGTAACGTGTGAAAGACACAGGCTTGGGACCATTAATACCAGGCATAAGCTCCTCTCTGATGTTTTAGTGACTCTCAATCAACTGTGACCCAAATTGATCAATTGTTAGCTTTTAGGGATCCACATACCCCACCTCCTACTCCTTGTCAGCACACACTGTATCCAGGCGCTTTTATCCTTACTTGGTTAAGTGGGGTCAGAATAAAAATGTCACAAAGTCCCTCCCCCCCCTTTTCAGTTGTTGTCACTCTCTTCTGACTGGCCGTGTGAATCATAATAATGATCATCAGACTGAGTGAGTTTGCCCCTCCGTAAAGGGCTCCCTGTTTCAGTGATAGGCTACGTGACGAGAAATCAGACAGTGGCCAGCAGGCTAGGAAAGGAGGACTTCCAAATAAGGGGATACATGCTTGGCAACATTCAAGGTCACATGGCTGTCACATGATTTGCTTTCCTACCCATTTTTTCCTTCCTAAGGAGCACTGAGTGGTGAGTTGCTTGAACCTACCCCTTATGTGCTGTGCTTAAGAATGGGAATGAATAATTTTTATTAGGAAAAGAATGTTGACTAGACCCCTTTATCATATGTGTGTTATGTATGCTATATATGTATATATATGCATCTATATGCTATATATCTATGCTAAAAGATATATATACACACATACACAAGCACACACATAACATGTTAATACAACACACAACACCCATTCAAACTCTGGCCATTAGGCTACGTAGCACGCACCTGTATCCACTATGCCAGCTACCTGGCCAGCCCTAAACCATTTTTCAAATAGTCACCTAGTCTTGGTGAGGGTATCTAAAATGTAACCACACATAATTTGTCTTACAGATTCAGCGTTTACAAGTCTACCTGTTCGAGAGAAAATGATGGCTAAGTATGCAAATCTGTCCTTGGAGACCTATAATATCTCACTGACAGGTAAGTGGGTCACGTCTCTAAATGCCAAAATAAGTCTTAAAAGGTGTGAAAATAAGTCATGGCTTTGGTCTTTTCCCAGCTTGGGTTTTCAATAGGCCAAATGATTGTAGAATTTTTAAATTAATAAGAGCAGACTGTTCTGGTAAAAACAAAACAAACAAACAAAAAAACCATTACAACAGCACAATTAGAGTCTAAGCTCTTTCAACCTGTTTATTACATTAGGAACTAGTATTTTACTCTTTTTAAAATGTCGTATGCAGTTTTTGACTATTTCCCCAGTCTTTTGAACTGTTTCTCTACTCTTTGTTTCATGTGACTAGACAAACAGTGTACAGGGCAGATTTTCCAAGCCAATGACAGTATGTGAGGAGGTTTTTGTGTTGTTCTTTATTTGTTTGTGTGTTTGGATAGACATTGTTGAAAACTTTGTGCAACCCTTTGTTATCCCCAGATGTTCATATTACAGCATTTGGGATTTATTCTTGTAAAAATCAAATCTGTATTCTTGTGTTGTTATTTGCTCTGTGTGTGCACACATACACACAATATTCTAGCTGTTGATTGCCTCTGTGAGATGAACCTCTTGTTTGAGAAGGATCCAGGGGAGAATTCTTTGGCCAGTCTCACAGAGTGGATTTCAGGACGTAAGTCTCACTCAGCAGAGTCTGGTGCCTGGAAATCAAGGATTAATGCTCAAGGGTACAACAAGAAATACCTTATTAACTAAAACCATGCTGGGTATTTACATAACCTACAGGAGGCTTAACTCTTAGCTACTCTTTATTCTTGTAGCTCAACTGAAACCAGATTCCTGCTCTCACTGAAAGAACCGTTGTTCATGCTGCCCGTTATTTACTGCCTCGATTTGTGCATATCACTTCTGTGTACCTAGCTATTTGTCCATCTTCCCTCTTAAAGATCCTGCTAGACTGCCTGTCTTCCCCATAAAAGAAAGCCTTGTTTGCATGGAGACACTTGAAGAGTTGGGGTTGGGAGCTTTTCTTCGGTTGCCACAGTCCTTATGAAGTAAAGCTTTTATAAAGGTCTGAATCGATGTTTACTTAAGAGAAACAGAGATCTGACACTAATTTTGGCACGCCCAGTCTCTGAGCTGTGGGTGCATCTCCTGCGGCCTTACTGCTCTCATGCTGGGAGCTACATGTATTGGTACATGGAATTTAAATTTGAACCACAGGCATCTCACTTCCAGCACACTTTTTAAAGAACCATCTCATGAAAATGATCTTCAATCTCACTTGCCGCATCTCCGTAACGATGGCATTAGAGGTTATGGGCCTAATGGCTGGAGTTTGCGTTTTTCCATGAAGGATACATTTTTGCCAATAATTATTTCAACATCACCCTTGTCAATAATACGGCATCTCCCTCTCGTAGCTTCTTTTGTTTTATTTTTTCCCCTCTGGCCACTTTGGAAATTGATATTTCTATTGGCTTAATGTATTTTTTTTTTGGTAGAGAGAGTCAAGCATAATAC
This sequence comes from Rattus rattus, assembly GCF_011064425.1. Taxonomy (NCBI): domain Eukaryota; kingdom Metazoa; phylum Chordata; class Mammalia; order Rodentia; family Muridae; genus Rattus; species Rattus rattus. The sequence continues at coordinate 179,321,018 of NC_046156.1, forward strand.
ATTAGCTACAAATCCTGGGTCACAATGCCAACTTTGGCTGCACTCTATAAATGTACTTAATGAGAAAGGGAAACGTGGCCTTGTGCCTGGGAGAATGGACAGACGTAGCATTTGGTTTAAAGATAGAACAAGAACAACAGGATTACTTTTTTAAAAACGTAAAATGTTTTGTTTTTTTTTTTTTCATTTGCTTGAGAAAGTCGTGGTGTTGACTGTGTGCCTTACATCTTTTTTTTTTTTCTTAATAGGATTTAGCCTCCATTCTTTGAGGTGAACACTGTTATTATTTCAGTTTGTAGTTGAAAACAGAGACACATACAGAGGATGAGGGAACTGACCAATCCCAAGCGGGAACTGGCTTTTTGAACCCAGGCATTCTGGCGCCAGGGTCTGTGCTAGGCCAAAAAATCTTCTTAAGGCCAAATTATTCATTTCTTTTAGCCGTGTCACTAGAACAACTCTGCTTGTTACTAAGGTGAATGATAGAGTGGCTTTGAAGTGACATTCAAAATCTATGGAAATAAGGTCAGATTAAATGCTTTAACCCTAACTAGGTTAAGTTTAGAGACTGTATTTCCTGAATAGTGAGTTCGTGGATGTGTCATTGATGGTCCTAAAGAGAGAAAAACATCTTTCCCTCTCTCTGCTATCACTGGGGTTTTTTAAACGAATCTTTTGATACTGGACTATTTGGCAGTCCTTGCTTCTATTACTGTAATTAGAATGTTTCTATATTGTTACTTCCAGTGTTTTCTCTTCTGGACATTGTACTGTTGTTAGTGTGTCAATGTTGTGGTTTAAACAACGAGATCAGTGGGTCACTTTGTTCATCAGCCTGGTGACGCACAGATGAGGGTTTGCATTGCTGGCCCAACCCATACTGTGTTTACCAGCCGAGCTGTGAGCAGCTGACCTGGCAAGGTCCCCAGAAGGGAAAGAGGAAGCAGAAGCTGGAGGTGCACTATGCTAATTTAGCTGCCCTAAGGTTTGGTAATGTCACTAGAGATGATGAAATGCAGCCTCGTTGCCTAGCCACAGGCAGGCCGGACCTCTCAGGTTGTAGGGTCAGGAGCTTGAGCAAATGGACCCGTGTGTGTGTGTGTGTGTGTGTGTGTGTGTGTGTGTGTGTGTGTGTTCCTGTGAAACTGCTCTCCTAGCCCTCTTGCCAGTCTCCTGGATTGCTTGCCACAGGGAAGAAAGATCCTAGAATGCTCTAGTGGCCTGAAGCAGTTAGTGATATTTTTAGGATCTAGTTGTCAAGCATTACATAAAAACTGGTCATGTACAAAGAAGCAAACTGTCAGTGAGCATTGACATTCACAAGAAGTGAAAGAGGAAACAGGACACAGTCCACTAGAGCACCGGACAAGACAGAAGCAGCAGGCAGCCCTTGCCTTCCAACCAGGGTCCAGCAGAAATATTAGCATTGTTGACTAGAGAGCTCTGTGAAAGTCTGTGTACTGCAGCACTGTAGGCTGCGTAATGGCATCTTAGACCTTTATGCTGAAGATGCGAGGTCATGTGTTCTTGGGGGATAAATTTGTCTTCTTTGTGTTGCATAGAACAGAGGAGCTCTGTGTCTTAGTGTCTTGTCACTAAGGTGGAGTACCTGAAGCCATCTACTCTTGAAGAGGAGGTTGATTTACTCAAAGTTTTAGAAGTTCAAAACCCAAATAACTTCCGGTCTCTAGTCAGTGTCCGTGAGAGATGGTGAAGCCATGTGGGAGGAAGCATCATTCTGTCTTGAATCTGGAGGTAGGGAGAGCTGTGTTCGAGCAGGCTGACGGCTTGACTTCTTTTGTCAAGAGCTACTTAATCCCACTGTGGGGCTTCTAGTGATCTGAGGACCACAGATTAAGTCCCACGTCTTTTTTGGTGTTTGTTTATTTTGATGGGTTTTTTTGAGTCAGGGTTTCTCTGTATAGCCCTGGCTACCTCTGGAACTTGCTCTGTAAGACAGGATAAGCCTCGAATTCAGATCTGCCTGCCTTTGCCTTCCCAGTAGGGGATGTGTCCTTGTGTTCAGGCCATGATGTTTTAGGTTTTAGAGTCCTACAGGACACAGCTGTGACCACACGCAAGGCAGGAATAGTAACTAGGAGTCCCAGAAAGCTGATCCTTCCTGGGTGGACACACAGTGGAAGGTTTGACCTAAGGGAAAGAGCATCAAGCTGACAAACCAACGGGAGGAGAAGTTGACTTCTTCACGTTAGCTCCATACAGTGTTAAAATCTCAGGGCTCCTATCTCCGTCAATTAAAAAGCATAAAATATAAAGAGGTCCTCCAAAGCTCCCCCACAAAGTCCCTAGATTATTTATAGACCTTGGAGAGTCTTGGGGCACTACCAAGCTGTGAAGTAACACAGAAAGCAACCCTTGCAGTGCCTCTCCCACAGGAAAGCGATGAAGAACACAGCGGGAAGGCTGTACCCCCTCCCCTGGCTGTGCAGAGACTGCTGAAGATATTACCATAATATATCAATGAGCTTCAAAGCACCTCTGATACACCCCTCCTAGGAGCAGTAGGCCGAGCCATCAGGGACCCACGCTACACAAACACTCTGTAGACGTGAGAGAGGGGCTGAGAGAAACATGCTTTCTGTCTTTCAGCATCAGTTCTCGGTGCTCTCGGCGCTCTCGGCTTAATACATACATGCTGCTAGCTTGTGTCTTCACTTGTACGAGCAGCAGAAATGGGCCAGTCATCTAGGGTATTTTCTCTTAATGAGCTTGCCTGCACACCCTTTTCGGTTATAAATTATGAACAATAAAAACACCCTGAAGATAACTCCATGGGCGTAGCTCTGGGCGCTTTCCCTGAAGAATACCATGAAGCAAAATTACTGAGTTAGAAATTATGGGCACTTTTGGTAGATACCGTGAAGTTTTCCTGCAGAAGTACTCACATAGCTTGTCCATTCCCACACCTACATTTGAGCTAGTTTCTCTCTGTCTTCTCTAATCCGAGATATGATCAGACTCTTTGAACTTTGTTCTTTGTGAGTGTTAGGGCTGAAGCGCCGTTTTAATTAGCATTTTGAATTTAAACATACTTTTCTTCATGTCCAAGTATATTTGTTTATTAATATCTTTTACTATTTTGCTATTTTTTTTTAAAAAAATTGGTACCAATGAGATGTGACTAAAGAACATGAAATATATATATATATATTTATTTTATGGTTTGCCTGCATGTCAGTCTGTACAACAACGGCATGCCTAATGTCTGTGGAGGCTAGAAAAGGGCATTGCATTCCCTGGAACCAGGTTTGCAGACAGCTCGGGTACTATGTGGTTACTGGGAATTGAACCTGGTCCACTGGAAGAGCCTTGGGATTTATAAGTATGTATTTTAGGTGGATGGTAGGAATTTGAGGTCAGGTCTACATACTTGTACAGCAGATATTTTTCAGACTTAGGGTCTATCCCTACCTAGTAATTTCTGTAGTCAGATTTTGTTGTGTGAGTCACCCATTACCTTTATACTTTTTACCCTTCACTTAAAAATATTTGTTTGTTTGTGGAGTCACTTTACATCCTGAACCCAGCTGCCCTCCCACCTGCCTTCCCAGTCCCAACTTCACATGCCCTGATCCCCCTTTCTTTCCCAGAGAAGAGGAAGTCCCCCATGGGTACCAGACTAGCCTAGTACATAAAGTCACAGCACAACTAGGCATATACTCTCCCACTTAGGCCAAACAAGATAACCCATCTAGGGGAAAGATGGCAGGCAACAGGGTCAGAGTCAGCCACACTCCAACTGTTAGGGGACACACATGAAGACAAAGCGACATTGTGCTATATATGTGTAGAGGGCCTAGGTCTAGCCCATGCATGCTCTTTGGTTGGCGGTTCAGCCTCTGTGAGTCTCCAAGGGCCCGGGTTAGTTGACGACTTTGTAAATCTTGTGTCCTTGACCCCTCTGGCTCGCTCAATTCTTCCGCCGACTTTTCCACAAGAATCCCTGAGTTCTGCCTAACACTTAGCTGTAAGTCTCTGCATCTGTCTCCATCAGCTGCCTGCCGGGTGAAACCTTTAAGAAGACAGTGATGCTAGGCTCCTGTCTGTAAGCACAGCAGAGTGTCTGTAAAAGTACTCTTAAATTAAAAAATATTTTACATTTATTAATATGCATGTCATGCATAAATGTGCACAGTGAGTGCCACAGAGTCCATGCAGAGGTCAGAGGACAACTGGGAGTTTCTGGGTACTGTAAAAAAGCAGGCTGAGGCAGCCCAGGGGAGCAAGCCAGTAAGCAGCACTCCTCCATGGTCTCTGCTTCAGTTCCTGCCTCCAGTGCCTGCTCTGTCTTACCTTCAGGGCAGACTGAGCAGGATTCTCCCCTTCTCACGTTGTACTTGGTCTTGGTGCTTATCGCAGCAGTAGAAGGCAATCTAAGACAGTGTGCACACTTGAAATGTCCCTTCACGGTAGAGAAGGTTGAAGTTGATCTGAATTTGGAGATAAGTTAGTGGTATGGAGGTTCTTGCTTTGTAAATGAAGAGAGGGAGAATCATAAAATCATACTTTTAGTTACAAGAGAAATAATGGGACTGGCCCAAGTGCCCTGAGTGTAGGGACCGGGTGTGCTGTTCTGAGCCTTGGATGGTCATCTGTTGTTAGGTTATAGACTTTGTCCCTGCCATAGTTTTCTTTCCCAGAAGGCTTGCCACAGCTCCTCTCCTCTCTGCAGTCTTTCTCCCTGGACAAAGAATAATCACTGGGATACTGCTTCTCCCTCCTCTTTGCAAGCAAGCTCAAGACAACCTTGATCTCCGATTTCTCTAGCTAGTGCCTTGTGACTTCCGGCATAATACCACCTAGCATGGCCTAGCCTATGTGTGTTATTTTGGTAAAGCTGACTTTGCCTTCACTGTGTAGACGCTATCCTTACTGACCTGTGTTTTCCTTTTTTTTAAAGATGCCCATGTGAAAAACAAACCAATGGATTTGATCACAAGGTTTATGGGTCATAAGGGTTTCCAGAGGGAAGGTTTTGCTGTAGTGAGATTCATCTGGAATAAACCTTGAAGGCCCCTAAGCTATAGGCATGTTTTCTAGCTGAGAAGGGTAGAAACTTTGAAAGAAGGAGCTTTTAGCTGGGGAGGTTATGTAACCGGGGACATGTCCTTGAAAGAGACACTAGACCCTTGCCTCTCTGTGTCTGTGTCTCTGTGGCCTCAACTCTTGGACTATAACCTGAATGTGTGAATCAGAGTGAACTTTTTTCCCTGAAGTTCATGATCTCAGGTAATTTATGTCACAGCAGTAGAAGATTGAATAACATGTGGATTTTTTTTATATTACTGAGTCCAATAAATAATTGAACTCCATGAAATAATAGTCATCAGTCTTCGCATCAATGCATGGCTTAATTTGGGAAAGATAAAATTATGACTCAGTGCAATGTGTTTTTTTTGTTTGTTTGTTTGTTTTTTGTTTTTGTTTTTTGCTTTTGTTTTATTTATTTATTTTTTTCAAGACAGAGTTTCTCTATGTAGCCTTGGCTGTCTTGGAACTCACTGTGTAGACCAGGCTGGCCTTGAACATACAGAGATCTGTCTACCTCTGTCTCCTGATGTGCCCCATCATGAGCCAAGAGCATGCTAAGAGTATGACGGATAGCTTTCCTTTACTGAGTGAGGTATCGGCTATATGCTAGTGTGATCTTTGGACTTTCTGTAAGATTTCTGGGTATTTTATTCAAAATAGAGGAGGTAACACAGACCTCACTGATTTATGGAGTGAAAAAGGTCTGAGTATTGAGGCTCTGTATTTTCTATTTATGCCTAAGTCTGGCTTGGCAAATCACTATGTGTGTTTTTGGGGACAGGTACAGGAGCATGGGTGAGATTTACTTAATGTGTGACTGTCTCAAAGGCAGCTAGCTGTGTGACTCATAAAGCCCAGCTCAATGTGGGCAACCTGGAGCTCTCTCCCATACTTACAAAAAAACCTCCACAAAGGTAGTCACACATACCCAGCAGGACTTACCACATTTATAACTTCAGGAATAGGATTATGAATCTTCGCAAGTTCTGAGTTTCTAGAACTTTCTACATTTTGGTGGCTTCTGAAGTTTTATGAACTGCCTTACTTCCTCCAGGAGAGAATGCTTCAATTCATTGGACTTTTCAAAGCACATTTGAAAACAGTATCTAGAAATTTCCAGTTATATTGTTGAAGAGAACACAGTTCTAAATGGTCAGAGTAGGTGTACCTCCCATTCCTCTTAAGATGGCAAGTTGCTAAAAGATTCTACCAAGATCTTATGTATATAATATCTTGGTTATGTATTTAGGCAGCTATAAATTATTACATTGGGATGTAGTCCAGGCTGGTTTTAAAATTGGGATCCTCCTGTCTCAGCCTCCAAAGTTCTGGAATCACAGAATTTTTAATGTGTTTCAGAAACCAAGTACATTTCTACACTCTTAGAGCCGTAGATGTCATGGGTGTTGAGTAACAAGACAACAGAGATGTGTTGTCCTTGTGCAATATGAGGGAAGTTTGAAATGTTGTTTCTTGAGCTTGCAGTCCGTTTCTTGGTTAACCACAAAAGATTTTCAGGGGAGAGATAGAGTTTTCTACATAGTTTTAATGCTGTGATTCCTTGACAAGAAGTAAAGAGTGCTGCAAAAATGTTATGGAAAACATGATATAACATGAAATAATTGGTGGCCTGTGAAAGACTGTGGCGGAGAAAGGCTATGCTATGGTTTGCACCATGGGAGAGCATTTAGTTGAGCATACGAATGCTTTAAATAAATGTGTTCATCTGACACTTAGCTATTGTTCTTTGCTCCCTTTAGTAAGCAGCTATACTTTTAGGTTTCCTTTGACTTCTGTTATTTCACGTCAAGTCCTGACTTTGAACAGTTGGGAGGTGAAGATGTTGATGCTATTTTCACAAGAACTTTAGATCTTCCAGAGTTTGTGTTGTTGGCGAGGGGAGTATCTGGGCTTGGCCACATTTACATTTGAAGTTCAGGGCTGTGCCTGTATCTCAGTCACCTTGGTTGAGAGTCTCCCCTGTACCTTATCTGTGAAGTAGGGTGACTGCTTACCTCATAAACACTGCTGTGAAGGTGAAATGCTGCAGACCATGCAGTCAACATTCAAGTCCTAACGTTGCCCGTGGGCTTTTATCACATTCCACACTCAGACAGCAAGAACGTGCTTATCGAGCACTGCTCTGCAGGGCATTAGTGCTTCCTATACAGACTTCCTGTGTATCAGCCCATTTTGATGTATAGCGACATGAGGCAAGGAGACTGGGGTGCTTGGGGTATAGTTGATGGTGGAACCTTTGCCTAGCAGCCTAACATATACCAGGACCTGGATTGGATCTCCGCCGCAACATGCACACATCCACCCACACACTCATGCACTAACCCAAACAAAAATCAAAACAACAACAACAACAACAACTGTCCATTACAGAGATCCTTTGCTTCAGAAATAAAAGCTGTTAAATTAATTGTTTTTGGTATTGTTTTTGTTTTTGTTTATCTGCTGTAACAAAATCTCCAACAAAAGCAACTTGAGGAAGACCTTATTTTGGGCTCACAGTTTGAGGTTTCACTAATGGTGGAGAGGGTGAGGCACTTGGAGGCTGATGCAGCTGATCATGTTGTGCCTGTAGTCAGAAGGAGACACCACAACTGGGCACAGTTTGCTTTCTCCTTATTCAGGCTTGCCCCTCAGCCCATAGAATCATGCACATTCAGGGTGGCTCTTGTCACCTCAGTGAAACATGTCAGAAGCTCCCCTACACACTCGTGTGGAGGTCCGTCTCCCAGCGATCACTGATTCCATCAGGTTCATGATCCTGATCGACCATTCACACAGCAGGGCAGCTGGACAACCTGAGGTCTGATGTTAAAGACACAGCCTTGGTATAGTTACAGTGGTTTGTTTTAAGTGGAAGAAGAGTAACTTTCAAGAGAAGTGAGGAAATCATGTCCTTCCAGTCCTGGTGAAAGATAACTAAGGACTATGAGGAAGAAGGTTGGAGAAAATGGGGCAAATTTGGTAGCTATTTCAGAAGGAGAATTAATGGACTCCTACTGATTTGAGTTAGTTAATGCCCAAGGAATGGCAGAAGCCATTGGACCAGCCTAGGACAGACTGTGTCTGAAGTTCCTTCGGATATCCAGGTTTAGATGCTCAGAGAACATGTGGGTCAGTGGCCAAGAATGAAGTTTTGAGTAGTACTCTTGCTTTTCAAACAGTGTTTTAAGGGCATTAGAGGCTAATCATTGGATTCAGCACAGGAGGGTCAAACTGAGAGGTAAAGGAAAGACACCAGAAAGCAGATCCCCCAAAGCAGGAATACTGAAGGAGCAGTAGAAGGATTGGTGTGCCTGGCATATGGTGGGGTTTACTGAGAATGAAAGAGAGAAGCAAAGGGGATTTCAAAGAATGAAAGACCTTGGCAATATCTGATGTCTTGTAGCCAACAGATAGATTAAATGTGAACTTTGGGGGACTGAGAGATGGCTCAGCAGTTAAGAGCAGTTGCTGGTCTCTGTGAGGCCTCTGACTGGTTCGGTCCCCAGCACCCAGATTGCAGCTTACAGCCTTCTGTAACTCCAGTTCCAGGAAACCCAACACACTCTTCTGGCTTCAGAGGGTACCAGGCACACGCACGGTACACATATAGACCTGCGGGCGAAACAATGGCACATAAATACTAAAAATAAAAAAGATGAACTTTGAAGATAGCATCATGAATTTATTCAATTTGGCTATCAAACCTCTTTAAAAATTAATTAATTTCAGTGTATATGTATGTGCATGTGTGGAGGTCAGAGGGCAGTTTTCGGAGTCTCCATCTCCTTCTCTTCACATCTCTTCATGTGCGTTCTGGAGGTAGAACTTGGGATGTCACAGTTGGTGCTAAGCCCCTTGATTTGCTGAGCTATCTTGCTGACACAAAGTTACTTTCTAATGTATGAAAGGACATTTTGTGTGGTATGTTGGCCATTGAAATTGGGAATATGGGAAAAAAACAACCAGAATAGCTTAAGTTTTGAAAAAGTTGACTAAGGTAAATTTTTACCAAGAGAACTCAATTTTAAGACTACCCAGGGCTAAATGCGAGAAAAGTGTGTAGAAAAAAATAATCTCAAGACTAAATATAGTTGACCTTGAAATAGCCTCTCACTGCCATTACTGTGGTTCTGGTATGTAGGTGGCTTCTCAGCAGATATGCAGATGTTAGAAGTCCTTCAGTTTTACTCAGTTTCCTCCCATATAATTTGACTTCTGTTAAGGTATTTCAGTGCCAGGGAGGGATGTAAGTTCAGTTGAGCAATTTCGCAGTTAAATAGCAGTTACTTCTCGTGTCTTCTCACAGAGCGGTTCACTAGCTAGATACATTTCTTCCTTTGCAAGCTCTGGGCCTGTACTGCTTAAGATAGCACTTTGTAAAGTTCAGATGTATGATGTCATGATGTCATAATGTATGTGCTCACCTAAATTCTGTCCATTTTTCTTATATTTTGCCTCTGCAGTCCTTAAGAATGAACTAGAAGTCTTGGGAAATGAGTTTATAGATTAGAGTACCCTCTCCTAAATGTAGCACCTCCCGTACCTCTTCAGAGTAACAACCATTGTTCTGATATTTGTGTAGAAGCGACCTACTTTTTCTATATTGTTTTAGTTCCCAAGTACAGTAAATTATTATATCCCAAATATGATATCTTGCTTTTTTTGTTTTTTGGTTGCTTTTGCTTGTTTGTTTTTGAGACCTAGTTTCTCTGTGTAACATTGGCTAGCTGTTCTGGAACTCACACAATATTTAGCTTTTTATTTTTTTTAAAGACATTTATTCATGTTTTAAAGTATTTGTCATATCAACATTTCTGAAACATACTGCTTCTCCCATTTTTAACTTATCTGAAGGAATGTCGCAGATTCTTTATCTTGTCGAATTTCCCAGCAGTCTTGAGTTTGTTGATTGCTTTCTTGGGATGCAGTTTTAACAAGCTCTTTCTGTCTGTATTTTCAGCAACAGGAAATCAGACATAATCTATTTCAGGACCTTTCCACTCCCCCTCCAGCTTCCTCTTAGGTGTTGAATTGGGTGATGGACAGGTGGGTGCTCTTGTTCCATGAGTAGTCCTGGTCTGTGTCTGACAGGGCAGTAGTAGTTGATGCAGAATGCCCGGACTGGTCTTTAGTAGGTGTTTAATTTCCTTCTTATTGATTTGCTAAGGATCAATAAGGAGAAAGTACCCTTCCCCCCTTTCATTTGGCTAGTCAGTGGCATAGTTGGAAATAAGACACACTTTTATTTGTTTATTTGATATTTTCACTAGAGCACTCCTGCTGGCAGATAGATGTCTGAGTTCCACATGCTGACTGGCTACACTACTGGGGCACTTTCCTACCAATAAATCCAACTTGTCTTCATCAGAGGTCTTGACTTATCAGTTAGACTCCGGATGAACTGGACTAGTCAAGAGTCTGATTTATCTCTTCTTTGTAGCCAGATTTATGGGTAGGGAGATCTTTACTTTCTGAGGCACCTGGAATTAAACCAACAAAGGACAGATGGATAAAGAAAGGTTGGTTTAATTATTATTATAGTAGCATTGGAAAAAAGTGACAAAGGAACAGTTAGGAATTATATATCTTTTGTAAAAGTAGAAACATAAGTTGAAATAATAATACAACCTCAAGACGATCCAGTGAAATATTTTTGTGTGTATATATTGTCAATTAAAAAAAACATACACAACTCTGCTTTAAAGGGAATACTTTGCTTTTGAGGCACTTATGAGGGACCGTGGTGGCTCAGAACACAGATTCAAGTTACCCTAAATGAAGTGTTCCTTAGTGGAAGAAGTTATGTAAATTTCTATAATCACAAAAGAAAGCCATGTACATCAGCATAGTCATTAGCTGGGAACTACTATCAGAGCAAGGTGGGCAAATATTATTGTATTCTTAGCCACCAAGGTGGTAGAGGTTGGCAATGGGTCAAGTCGCTGTACATGGCAGATTTTTATTTAGAAGTGACAAAGATGTTAGGCCAAATGCAATGGTGGACAGTAAATGGTTACTGGAGGAACTAAAGATAGTCCTGAATAGCTTTGACTTTGAATAACTCTGTCTGTGCAGATGGATACATGAGGTTCTAATCATCCAAAGTCAACTGCTCTAGATGTTCAATACAATATGGCCCTTTAAGAGACCTTTTTAGAGTACAGGGAAGTCAAGTAATCTACAAATCCATCACTTCCAAAGTGTCATGTTTTGGTGTCATCAAACTCCACTAGCTGTTTTGAGGCGCACAGTTAATTGTATCTTGTGCTTATTATCCTGGTCTTTGGAACATTAGAATATCTAACCACACCCCATACCCATTAATTGTCCTTTGCCCTCCCCTCCTAGACTGATAACACTACTGAATTTTTGTCAACTTGACATAAACTAGAGTCACCAGGGAGGAGGAAAACTCAGTGGAGGAATGATCTCCTTTGGATTGGCCTGGGGATGTATCTGTGGGGCATTTTCTTCATTGATCATTGATAATGGGTAATGTAAATGGGAAAAAAAAGCTGAGCAAGCCAGAGGGTGCGAGCCGGTAAGCAGCATTCCTCCATGGTTTTGCCTGTTACTGTCTGGGTCTTTCCTTGGCTTCCTTTGATGTTGAATGTAGTACAAGCGAAATGAAGCCCTCCTCTTCTGAGTTGCTTTTGGTCAGGAAGCTTTATCAAAGCAACAGAAAGCAAACTAGAATACTATTGTACTCTGTTCTGGTATGAATCAACTTTCCTTTTTCATCTCACACAAATAAGCTGTTTGGGTTTAAATTCTTGTGCTTGACATTTTGCTTAACACAATTTTCTCTACATTTATATGTTTAGCATTTTAATTGCAGGAGAGGGAGAGAAAGGCCATTTATGGGAAGGGGAAAATGACCTTTTGTACAGCTAAATCAAAACTTAAATACTTTTCAGTCAAAATGTTTTGTATTTTGTTACTATTCTGGACTACTTCAAGAGTATATATTTCTATTTGTATATCCATATTCTTATTAATATATTAGAGTTTTGTTTCTCTGATAATTATCTTGGGGCAACAATGTAAAGGAGGCAGGAGTTATTTTGCCTCAGGCCTGGGAGGTTTCAGTGCATGGTTCTCTGGCTCCATTGTTTCTGGATCAGCCGGGCAGAACATCATAGTAGAATATTTTGGAACCAATTTGCCCACCTCTTTGTAGTCAGGAAACAGGGACGTTTGGAATGGGATCAAGGATAAAGTTTATACTCCTAGGGCACAGTGACGTAGTCACAAAACCCACCTTTCCTAACATATTTACTCCAGCAAAGCTGCACCTGCCAAAATAGCACTACCAACTGGAGACCAAATGTTTAAATCCCTGAGACTATATGGAACAGTTATCATTCATGCCACCGTGAGTGTAATGAGAATTCATTGGAAGCCAACTTAATGCTGTGTCTCCTTGGCAGAGTAATAGTAGTAGGTAGGGTCTCACCTAAAGCCCATAACTTGTTTGGACACAGGACAGGTTCTTGGACCTGATAATGGCCCCAAGTAATAGTTTCATTTGGAAGAATGGCCCTTAAATCTTGTCATGGTTACTCCCATAGCATTTGTGCACTGTGGTACTGGTTGATATATCTTGCCAGGCTGCTTGTAATTTTAGCTAGCAGCCACCACAGCTAGACCAGATTGATTTCTTCCCTCCTCCAATAACTTGCATAGCATCTTTAGCACCATGGAAGTTAGCCTGTAGATTAGGGTAAAAATTCCAGGTCAATTCCAGCTTGATCACTCCCCCCCTCACATTATTCAAATTTATGATGCCTTTAGCAATAGGCTTTTACTGTCAAGTTCTGGAGCATAACTAAGGACAATGGCAATAGTATGCCACTTTAGGGTCTATGTGACCTTCCTGGCCAGCAACCCAATAGAGGTAACTTACTCCTGACATGGACCAGCATCCTCATAAATGGAGGAAACAAGGAAAAAATCATTTCTACCAAAATCAGGAATAAAACAAGGATATCCACTCCCCCTGTATCAAAATAGTCTTTGCTGTCTGTGTTGTCTATGTGTGTGAGTACATATGGATGTCAAGTGAAAGAGATAAGATTTATAAAAACGAACGAAGAAATTAAAAGTGTCTTTTTTGCAGATAATGTGATTCTATTTATTTATTTATTTATTTATTTATTTATTATTTAATGTATAAGAGTATATTCTAGCTGTCTTCAGACACACCAGAAAGGGCATCAGATGCCCATTACAGATGGTTGTGAGCCACCATGCATTTGCTGGGAATTGAACTCCGAACCTCTGGAAGAGCAGTCATTGCTCTTAACCGCTGAGCCATCTCTCCAGCCCCTACCTCAGATACTTAGTGTTCTTCACTGTGGTTCCCCCTTCCTTACTCTCCTTTATAAGCAAAGCTGAAGGAAAGTTTTCTTGCAAGTCACAAAGGCCTAAGGCTGTCATATCTGTCTCCTCTAATTCTTAATAGCTGAATGAGACAGAGGAAGAGCTACTGAGGCGTGCACTCCAAATGCTGCACTGCACACTGGCAGGGCCAGACTGAAGCTCGGATTTAACTCTGCTCAGTAAGCATAGATTTGGCAGTTATAGCAAGACGTGAGGATTGAACCATCACTCTCACTCTTCATAAAACCACAGAACTGTTGAATATCCTGGGTCTTTTGAATTTCCCTATGAAATTTAAGCTTTTTTTCCAGTTTCTGTGAATAATGGCATTTGACTTTTGATGGGGATGGCATTGAATCTGTAGACTGTTTTTGGTAGGGCAGCCATTTCCACAGTATTCATCCTACTAAACCACAAGTGTGAGAAGTCTTTCTATTTTCTGGCATGTTCTTTAATTTCTTTCTTCAGTGACTTCAAATTTTCATTGTATTAAAGTTGTTTGCTTCCTAGGTTGGATTTATTCCAAGATATTTTAAAGTTTTTATAGGTTAATGTTTTTTTTTTTTCATCTTTATTAACTTGGGTATTTCTTATTTACATTTCAATTGTTATTCCCTTTCCCGGTTTCCAGGCCAACATCCTCCTAACCCCTCTCCCTCCCCTTCTCTATGGGTGTTCCCCTCCCAAACCTCCCCCCATTACCACCCTCCCCCCAACAATCACACTCACTGGGGGTTCAGTCTTGGCAGGACAAAGGGCTGCCCCTTCCACTGGTGCTCTTACTAGAATATTCATTGCTACCTATGAGGTTGGAGCCCAGGGTCAGTCCATGTATAGTGTTTGGGTAGTGGCTTAGTCCCTGGAAGCTCTGGTTGGTTGGCATTGTTGTTCATATGGAGTCTCAAGCCCCTTCAAGCTCTTTCAGTCCTTTATCTGATTCCTTCAACGGGGGTCCCATTCTCAGTTCAGTGGTTTAATGATGGCATTCGCCTATGTATTTGCTGTATTCTGGCTGTGTCTCTCAGGAGAGATCTACATCCAGTTCCTGTTGGCCTGCACTTCTTTGCTTCATCCATCTTATCTAGTTTGGTGGCTGTATATGTATGGGCCACATGTGGGGTAGGCTCTGAATGGGTGTTCCTTCTGCTTCTGTTCTAAACTTTGCCTCCCTGTTCCCTGCCAAGGGTATTCTTGTTCCCCTTTTAAAGAAGGAGTGAAGCATTCGCATTTTGGTCATCCTTGAGTTTCATATGTTCTCTGCATCTAGGGTAATTTGGCTAATAGCCACTTATCAATGAGTGCATACCATGTGTGTTTTTCTGTGATTGGGTTACCTCACTCAGGATGATATTTTCCAGTTCCATCCATTTGCCTATGAATTTCAAAACGTCATTGTTTTTGATAGCTGAGTAGTACTCCATTGTGTACATGTACCACATTTTCTGTATCCATTCCTCTGTTGAAGGACATCTGGGTTCTTTCCAGTTTCTGGCTATTATAAATAAGGCTGCGATGAACATAGTGGAGCACGTGTCTTTTTTATATGTTGGGGCATCTTTTGGGTATATGCCCAAGAGAGGTATAGCTGGATCCTCAGGCAGTTCAATGCCCAATTTTCTGAGGAACCTCCAGACTGATTTCCAGAATGGTTGTACCAGTCTGCAATATCACCAACAATGGAGGAGTGTTTCTCTTTCTTCACTTGTAGGTTAATGTTAATGATAGTGTTTCCCCAAAGGTTTTTCGAAGTGCATTTATTGTCATTATATAGAAAGACTACTGATTTGTTTGTTTGTTTTAATTTTGCATCCTGGTACATTGGTGAAGGTGTTTATCAGTGTCGTTTCCTGGCAGTCTTTTTATGGTCCTTATTTTTGTATAAGAGTCACATCATCTGAGCTGGAGAAACGGCTCAGAGGTTAAGAGCACTGAATGCTCTTCCAGAGGTCCTCTTGTGGTATGTCTGAAGACAGGTATAGTGTACTTGTATACATAAAATATATAAAAAAAACTTTAACAATAAGAATCTAAGTAGAGCACTGTTAAACATTGAAATGGTTTGGATACATGTTGTTTATAAAAGTACTGTGCGTGTATATATGTGTATGTGTGTATGCATATAAATATGTGTGTACCTAATATGTACATATATACATGTGTGTATATATATGCGTGTGTATGTGTGTGTGTGTGTATTGATGTAGTGAATTTGCCTACAAACATAATGTTCATAACATAGTTCCTTGTTCTTCTGTGTTGAGCAGAACAGACCAGAGTATCAGAACAAAATATAACTTTGGAAAGACCTTCTCACCTGGAACTCGAATGCACGTTCACAGCATCTGAGGATGTGATGTCAATGAACGTGACTTGGAAGAAAGATGACGCGCTCCTTGAGACTACTGATGGTTTCAATACAACTAAAATGGGGGACACCTTATACAGTCAATACAGGTTTGCATATAAGGGCACAGACCGCCAGCCACAGCCAGTTTAACTGCACATCTTTCCACTCATTAAGCATTTTTTTCTTTTGCAATCATTTAAATGTTCTTATAATATTCTAATTTTCATGTTTACGAAATTATTTCTGTTTTAAAATTTTGGTCAATGGCTGTCTTCATTTTTATTAAGTATTTTGGGAAATAAGCTTGAATTTATAACTCTATCTCTAGGTTCACCGTTTTTAATAGCAAACAAATGGGAAAATACTCTTGTTTCCTTGGAGAAGAGCTCAGAGGAACCTTTAATATCAAAGGTGAGTATTTATAACTTCACCATTATGTTCTGAGATTTCTCATGTCCTTAGGGTTTTAAGTAATTACTGTAAAAAAATAAATGTAGATCAGATGAAAGAAAATCATTTGCTTTTCCTTGACTTCCAAGTCCCTTGAACATAGTCTTGCCTTTTCCCTCCCCTTTTCTTTCTTCCATTTTTCTTTTATCTCTTAGTTTAAAATACAAAATTTAGTTCAAAGGCCAGCTGCCAAGGTTTTCATAAAGCCTATACATGCCTTAAATTCTTTATTAATTTAGCCCTCTAAACTTCTAGTTTTGAGAACAGTCTTGTAGATTGTGAGTTCCTCCATTCCCAGACTAGTCAGAGGACCATAAAAGTCTCATACCTCTGTGATGCACAGTGCTACCTGCACTTTGTGTCATTAAGTATGAGCATTTCGAAACACAGTTATGCGTCTTTCAGTGACAGAGACACAACTTGTGAACTACATCGTTGGGGATTTCACCTTCAGTATTCTTT